>NW_010541908.1:0-13097 GCF_000687285.1 Phaethon lepturus
GGGCCGGTCTCCGTTCTGCTCTGCAGGCTCTGGCTGTGGGTGGCAGCGCGGGTCTTCGTGGTGGCTCGATGCAGGCCCCTCTTGCAGCTGCGCGTGTGCGGCGAGTTCTGCTGCCCGCCGGGGCTAAGTGTTCCCTTCGGCTGGATAACCCTATTCTAGGGCTGTGATGCAGTGTCCTTGGGTGGTGAGGAAGCAGCGAAGGAAACAAGGGTTTTCTGGTTTCCTTCCTCATTTGCAGTGGCTTTCCTGTCATTAACTATGACTGCAGTGACTCTGCAAGATTGATGTCTGTCTTGTACTGTAAGGACCTGACTTCCAAAGAGGCAGCGCATGCTTTACAATGAAGAGATGGAACTTAGAAGAAAGAAAAAAATGTTTGTCTAAGCCATATTAAAGTAAAGGCAGGATCCTTAATAATGTTAGGTTAAGTGATCTTCTGATACTAGAAAGTTTGCATTAAAAAAATAACGGGAAAAACATTTAATTGTAGGAGATTGTAAAATATGAAACTTCCTGATAGCAAGAGTTGTGGAATAATGCTTCCTTCTTACAATATAATAAAATTGCTTTTATATGTAACATCTGATGATATTTTAACTACATTTTTAATATTCCATTAAATTTATTTCTCTATATAACATGCTGTTATCTCTGCTTTACTTCTGTAGCTCCATTAATCATAAGGAAACTGGAAAGAAAGTTTATTAATAATCTAACATGATAGCATCCTGTAAATTCTCTTTTATGTATTTTGTCATCTAAAAGGTACTGACAGCTGGAATGGGGTGTAATTTCTGTGTTTGTGTGCTACAAAGCAAAGCAGAGAGAATTTTTCTCTGTCCTATGACGTGGAATTTCTTCAGTGCAGTTTAGATCAGGTTAGCAACTGGGGTTTTTTTGTTGTTGGGTTTTTTTTGTTGTTTTGCCCCCTCAGTGGGCCATTTGGGAGGAGCAGTTTTTCACTACGAAAGGTGAGCTTTGTAGAAATTTTTACTTTTTTTTTAACAGAACCGTCATAATATGAACATGCTGAACATAATAGCTAAGCATGCGATTTGTTCTAACTGTAATGTAGCATTTATTTTTGAGCAAATGTCATGAATTGCTGCTTCAATCTCATGAGAATATGAAAGAAAAGACTATGAAGATGATAACAGTATATTGTAAGTAGCATCTTGTTCTAGTGTCAGAAGAGGCGCGATTGCAGTTTTAGATCAAATGTGGAAATTTATTGCTACCTTTGTTCCCATCTTGACTGCTGGAGACACCCATGTGTATAAAGTCTAAATTATTCTGGCCTCTCTTTGTTCTTTTATGTGTTACAATATATAATTGTTTAGTAATTCATTTCAGGTACTTGAGAACTCCAGAGGATTACGCAGTTATGCTGGAATTCCTTTGGCCGAGTAAATAGGTCTCTTTTCTAAAGCTTTTACAGTTGGAAATAAAGCTACTTGCTTTTTTTTTTTTTTTAAGTTTTTGTAGTCTCTGCTTTTCGAGACGCCTTTTAGCTTCTTGAAGGAGGCATTGGTATTAGCTAATCACATATTGTGATTTAGCTTGGGGATTGGACATCAATTAACTGCTAACAGTAAAATATTTCCCCTGATATTCATGATCCTTGCACCTTTTCCAAGAATAGTTAAGGGCACTAGTTCTTGCATCTTGCCCAAACTCTAAGGATAAATGCATGCTGTCAGCTTAAATTGTCAGCTCTGTAGTCAACATATCTGAAGACTAGTTAAGTGTCAAGAATAGCCATTAAATTGTTTCCAGTAGCTGTCAAAAATCTGTGGAGCTCAGTCATTCAAATAAATGTGCTTTGTGCTGGTACAAGTTTACTGCTAAAATGTACTTTACATGGTATTTCTTATTTGACAAGCTCTTTCACCCATGATTGAAAACTTGTAGCATTAGGTGGGCTGGGTTTCCTCAACAGAGCATTATTAATAGTCTCCTAAATTTTCTTTTATGATTGTCAACTTTACAAAAAATTACTTATAGTACCATTTGCCTATGTAATTTAAAAAATTAATTTTGCATTGCTCAGAACTAAGCGGGTACTGTGCCAACATAAAACAGGGCCTAGACAAGAGGACTTAAAACTTATTCCACTGAAATTGGTCTCTTCAGGAATAAAGAAGAAATAAGAGGCTACCACGATATAAATAATACAGTTAAATTTCTGGATACCTTCTACTTAATTTTAACAATAGAATATTTTGCAGTGTACACCACTGTGGTGCTATGGTTAGCTACTGTCTGTCATAACCCTTGCTATGCTAAGATAAACCGACAAGTCAATCTAGAAATAAGTAAGTTACTTTTTTCTACATCTTTTAGTGTCTTTAACATTGCCTCCAGTGTTATTTTTCTAAAATCTTGAACTGGATCAGCCTTCTGTGAGGGAGTGTGAAGCTGAGGCCTGGTCTGTGGTATAGTTTTACTACTGAAATGTACTTTTGGTGGACACCTTGCACATATCCATACTCAGTTTGAATTCTGCAGGTTTCTTGAGGTAAAACCAGGCAAGTTAAATTATTCCTTTCTTCCCAGTGGTACAAGCCCTTTTTGTAACTGTTCTATGGGAATAGTGTTTGTGTGGATGCTGCACTGTGTGTACATGTATGACTAGCTCTGCAGTGTCAATCTCTCCACCACTGCAGACATCACTTTCTTAGTTGACTCTCCCCTCCCCTTTTAGTTCTCTTTAATGACACCCCCTTCCTTTTAGTTGTCTTTAAAATGTTCAGTGAAAACCCCTTTCTTCTCAGTAACCTACATTCAGGCTCTTGCAGGTACAGCTCTCTGTAAAACTAGCTAAAATTAGCTAAACATAATCATCTCAGAAGGAAGTTTTGGAGTTAGAGGGGCTTTGGGAAGAGCAGTGAAAACACAGCTGTGAAATTTCAAAAGGGAGTAGAGATAGTAGTTAGGACTTTGCAAGGGAGTACTTGACATAGCCTAGTGTTCAACTGCAATGGAAAACATTGTGGCAGTCTTATCAGGGAAATGAGAAGCTAAGAAGGTACCTCAGGCTCTGTCATAACTGTGGTTCTTACGAACAAGGGTCCTACTGTGACCTGAACAGCAGCCACAAAGCATAAAGAAAAAATAAAGTGTCCCAGACAGAATGAGTTTGTTTGTTTGTTTGTTTATTAAGAAGCTGATACAGACATCTAAAAATGTTCTGAGACCCAGATGGACCCAGTGGGAGGAGGGCAACTTCAGCAAGTATAATATACTGTGCCCATTGATAGTGCTTTCTTTAATTTTCTTCACAACCCTTGCCAAGTCATTGCCCCTCTCAAAATCCTGAGTCTTGGCTGACTGCCCACAGGCAAGGAACAAAGAATTTCTGTCTTTAAATAGTTGGTTTATTTTAAAAATGTTCACTGACAGTAGTAGGCAAAATAAAAGGAGGAGTGTGCTGAAAAAGAAAAAGCCAGGATACTTCAAGATACCAAAAAGTACTTAAGCAGACTCCTTAGACATAATGCAAAATAAAAACAATTGTTCGCAGTAAGATAAAAACAATGCATATAGGATTATGTGCATTCAAATAGAAACAAGTCACCAGTATTTCTAAAATATTGAAATACAAAAGGTAATCTAGTGTTTGGGCAGTCAGATTATTTTATACCAGAGCCACTGTAAAATTGAAGTGCGGGTTTTCAAGTCTGAAGCGATACGGTTTTGCTTTGAACTCAAAGTCCAGCTACAAAACAAATTGGTTGTGTGCAGTTCTTAGAAGCCTGTAGGAAGTAAAACTATTCCTGGTTCAAGATACGTTTGAGGTAGTCCCAGCAGCTTGTCAACAGTATCTGTCTGCTTGGTGAGCTGTGACTTTTGTTGGCCCAGATATCATTTGGCTGCATTGAGAGACAGGGACTGGCGGGAGCACACACAAGAGATCTTCTTCTTTCACTGTTGCAGCACTGTAGAAGAAGAGGTATTCTTGGTAGTTACTTACCCATTTTTGCTATTCTTTTAACCTCATGTATTTTTGTGTTTTCATTTGGAATATCCATTAAAGGTATTCCCCAAAAGACAGGTAGCAATAAGGCAAAGGGTTAATTTTTTTTCTTTTTTTTCCCTCCCCAGTGTTCCTTGGTAATTGCAAGTCAAGGGCTTGCAGAGACAGGGAATGAAGGAACATATGCTGTGAGAGAAGGTATAAAGATAGATGTCCTGGAAAAGATACCAAGTGCTAGGCAGACTCCTTTGGCAGTGCATTCCAAAAGTGGTACAGAACTGCTAAACCCTGCAGTCCGGCAGCCGTCATACTGATAGGACAGCCTTCTTTGTTGCCAGAAATATGGCTTCTTACCTATACTTAAGATGGCAGTGCGTCGTATAGTGCTGTTCTTTTCACTTCAGCCTAGCAGGTATTAATATAAATTATCTCTTCTGTCGACTGATCTATGATGCAGTTTCGAAAGACCCTCAGGTCTCATCAGCATGCAGGTACAGTGTTTTGGTGGGCTTTGTGTGAGGCATTGCTGAGGTTTTGTCAGTAGGGTATCCTTCTCTTTTCCCTCTCTGCTGGTGACATTTTTCTGTTCACCAAATTTTATAGCAACAGTGACAGGAATACTTACCATGCTGAGAGTTGATCTTGTCAAAAGGCAGCTCAAACATGGTTTCACTTGTTTGGGGAGATGCATTGCTGTTAATTGTTTGCTTCTGAGTAGAATATTCTGCTCTTTTATGGCGCTGTGCAGCTGTATGAATGAACCTCGTTAACGAACCTGGGAACCAAAGGGCAGTCTTGGTCGGCAGAAGTCACCAGTATGGATGTGTCAGTACAGGAAAATGGTTTTATTGGCATCTTTTCAAGAACTCACGAGCTCTTCAGAATATGAGGAATGTGATTGTTCCTTGGGCACCAGTTTTAAATATGAATGATGTGGGTAAGATGATTTGTTAAAGGGAGTTTGTGTTATGTGTAGGAAGGGAGAACTGAAGTTTCTGTGGATTGCCAGGAATTGTGGTCCTGTGTACCAGGACATGCTTAACTTTTTGGGCACCTGCTTGTCAGCTGCACCTCATACAGATTTTTCTCTTACTGCCAAACCGATAGCCACCTAAGGCTGCAAATTATCAGAATGCAAACATCATTTTTGGTGTTCCAAAAACTCTCAGCATGTAGCTCCTGGCCTTCTTGGTGCTTATTTCATTGTCCCTGTCTTCAAAGATTAATTGGTCAGTGAATATGTTCTGTGCTTTTTGTGTGTGTGTCAATCATTCTTTAATCTTCCCATTTTCATTGCTGCACAGCGACTGTGCCGATAGGTTCTCAATAACATAGAACTAGCCTGTCTGCCTTCAGAATGGTCAGCGTGATGTCTGTCAGCTGAGTGACCGTGACGCTCAAAGTTTTCTGTTGGAAAATCAGAAAGCAAAAGATTTTGGAGGTCACAGAGGTAAATGGGCTGGGGGGAGCACACTCTAAATAGATGCAAAAAAGAAAATTGAGAGGATAGAGCTGATAGAACTGTGGAAATATTTCCTGGTATTCTGTAAATGCCCTGTGATTTTTGTCTTCCTGAAATGTTCGTTGGCTACTGCAGTGAGATATCATCAACGCCTGTTTACAGGACAGCTCATTGTTTACTAATACAGTACCCTCACTGTAGTGAGAGACGGTTGCTGCTGTGAATTTAATAGAAATTTCTTGTATAGACATAATTTTAGTATCTTAACTTCAAATCTTCAATCATTTCATAAACTTGTTATGCTTCCACTGAAATTGTAATAAATTCTGATTGTACTGTACAATTAATTTATAGTAATTATTAATGTCAGCATTTACTTGTACTGTCCTTATTTCTGTCTGCTGTCTGTTCTGTTACAAGATTTTTTTCCCCCTCTGTAGTTGAATGCAGTCTCCTATGACTATATCTTGCATTTTTTTTAAATCTCTGCCATGATAAATCACTTCTTGTGTTTATATGGTGAATAATAATAATTGGTTGCAAAGCTAGACTTGTTTCTGAATTCACTGTGTCATGTTGTTGATCAGTGAGGAGTTGGCAGTGAGGAGTATTATGGTAGTAAGGAATAGATTGAGTAAAATTCCCATTTATCAAGGCTACTTTCTTAATGTATTAGTTCATTAGAGACCTATATAGGTCTCTAGGGTATCACTGAGGAACTACCACCTCAGTATTTGGCATTCTATCTTTCAAAATACAAAACCAAAGAAGTGACTTTATTGGACTGTATGTTAACAATACTATTTGTATGCTAACAGTCCCATTTTCAGTGCGTTTTTCTTGGCTTTATCCTTAAAGTCTTTTTCATCCTTGGAATGGAATGGGATTCTCAGTCTTCAGTTTTCTCTATTCTTCACCTCTTGGTGACTCTGTTTTGTTAGTTTTTTGCTAAAGTTATTTAATAACTACCAACAATACCTGATGGGCCTGCTGCTGTCTTTTTCTCTTATAATGATCTTCATCTGTCCTGTACATTTTTCAAAACTAGAAGGTACATACCACCTCTGCAGCACAGTTCTGTATTTGCCCTGCTGATGTTGATAAGCACTTCTAGTGGTTTAGGAAGGCTGGGATCTCTCAGACAGACTAGAAAAACGATGATGAATATGTACCGGTCTTTCATGAGCTGACTGACTAGTAGAACTGACAGTGCTGTAAGGTGCGTTGTAACCTTTTAAGGATTTGGGTATGCCTCTTTTCATGATACCCTGAGATTGTTTCAGAGGATGTGTGAGGCATTCCTTTACCCTACAGACTGTTGCGTTTTTTGTGTTGTACATGAATAGAATTGCTGGGTTTTGCTGGGAGTAAGTAAAGCAGAATCTGAGGAAGACTGCAACAAAATTGAGGTATGATGTTTTGTTAAGTATGGGCTGGTTCCATGGAGAAGGGTCAGTATTCAAACTGAAGTCTGATGCTACTCTTTAGTTAAGTAGCATCAGAGATACTAGAACTTTGCTTTATTACAGAACATGTAATGGATTTTCTGTTGCTTTTTCTTTGGCCCTTGTTCCTTTCATTTCATGCACTCAATAATATACTTTATATATGACTGCTGTTGGAACGCACCTCAGAGGATAGATGTGATTTTATTTTGGAGAGGCTGAGTGCCTTACTTCATTGCTTTCATTGCCAGATGTACGTCACTGTTTGTTGTGGTATCGCTGGACAATGTTAAATCCACATTGGCAGGCTTTGGCAATACATTTCTTAGACAACCAGCAGCAGCAGTGAAGAAAACCAAACTCTTTATATCTCGTCTTAGACGCTCTGTTCAGGTATTGCTTGTAGTTCCAAGTTCTAATGTTGGCCCTGGCTTAGGCTCCTCATTTTTAGAATGTTTTAGATATGCATGTTGATTTTAAAGAAATTTGAAAAATTGCCACTTGAAACAGTCACTTCAGACTGCCTATTGAAAGGATTATCTGGAAGATACTCTTTTCATGGATTCTTGGATTGCCATTTTTCCTGTGCAGTCAGGTCAGGGGTTTTGTTTGATTTGGATTGGTTTTATTTGTTCAGTTGGCTTTTTGTTGATTTTTGTTTTTCCCTTTCCCTCCTCAGATTTTCAAATTTTGTTCTGCCTGTACTCCTTCACCTTCATGGTTAGGAATGGTAGGAATTCCAACAAGGTGTAGCTCTGACGTGTCCCTTTTTCCTGTTGCTCTCTGCAGTGCTTTGATGTCCTTTGCCATAAAAGCCCTTCAGCTGCGGCTGGGAGAGTGGTAAGTGTGTGTCAGTGTGAAGAAGGAAGTCTCGGCTTCCTTTTTCCCCTGCTCAGGGACTGGTGAGTAAGGAGGAGCTGAGAGAATGAGGGAGACGCAAGATCACAAGAGACCATGTTCCTTCTTACATGTATGCTGTTGTCTCATGGGATATTACTTCTGAATTACTGAAAACAAAGGTCTGTTCTGAGGACAAGTTTTGTTTACACTATAACGTTCATGTAGAGAAGTGCTGACCCATCAGGGCAACAAGAAGTAAAAGAATATTCCAATCCATCCATCTTACTTGTTGTGCTATTTTCTTCCTAATATGAACACCTGCTGCTCCAATATGCTTTTTTCATACTTGCAGATCATGCGGGTATAAGCTTGGTTGGGTTTTTTTGTTTGTTTGTTTTTTTGTAACTCCGTGCTGTGTAATCTTGGAAGGTTCTTGCAGGGAGTGAGTTATGGGTCACTAGAAGTGCATGCTTCAAGAAGAAAGAGGAGACCAAATCTCCAGAACTTTGAAATCACACTGGAATTCATTTAAGGGGAATGGCGTCTAAAAATGCATAGGAAAAGTGACAAGTACAAATAGTTCCCTTTGTTTTGGTACACCTTACTCCCAGTTCCTTTGCCCAGTGTCAGTATTTGGGTGTCATGCCATTTGCCCAGCAGGTTAAGTCCTTGATTTGCATTAGTTTCAGTAGTCAGCATGTGCGCTGTGAATCAAATATACATGGCACAGACCCAGTCTGCAATTCCTATTGCTCCTTGGCAGGAGTTTATTCAATCTGTTCCTCTTGGCTGAAAATCTCACCCTGGCTTGTGGTATTATTTACAGTGTGATGGCAGAGCTATTTCCACTCCAAAGCTCTGTACTGATCTTGTCTAAATGCTTCAGGATGAGATATGGCTGGAGATCTGTGGAGAGCTGAACTTACTTTAAATTCTGCCAGAGCTATCTGTTATTTTCAGACAGTTTTCTTTTAATAATGTACAATGTAGACTTTGGGGAATGGAGGTTGAAACCTGTGGTCTCTCCTTGAGAGATACTGCTTGGTCTTGTGGGCCATTGTGTGACTACCCTACTCTTGGACCTCATATGTAAATGTTTTCCATCATATTTGATACTGTTCGGGGATTATGTAGATGCATGATGATGTAGGTGCAGTTTATGCTTTAAGGTCTGAGTGCAGAGCCATGGATTTGGCAAAGAGCTAGAGAAAAGAAGTTTTGGTTAGCTCATGTTTAGGGAGGATCTGTGTCAGGAAATCTTTAACCACACAATTCCAAATATTTGTGCTGATACTGTAGAATATAAGTTTTTATTGTTTTCTCTCTTATGTACTTAAGACAAATTTGTGTCTTAAAAACAGTTTTTTGTGGGACAAGCACATTCTTTGAACCAAGTACATCCCACTGAATTTACAGTGGGATTTGAAATTATTGCCTGTTGGCTGTCTGTGTGCATGGTCATATCCCACTGTTAAGATGAAGTAAGCTATTCCTCATTCAGTGACTTGTGACTGCCACTTACCTAAGTACACCCAGCAGTAAAAGTAAGATTTTATGTACTGACAGTTACTATAGGGCATTTTACAGATAGTAACTTGTTACTTTACAGATACTTTGGTGTCCAAGTCCTAATATTGCCCCTGCCTTGGATTGATAATTTTCAGAATAATTTAGATATGCGTGTTGAATTTAGAGCACTTTGAAAATTTGCCACTTGAATCAGTCATGTTGGCCTACCTATCTGAAGAGAAGGGTAAGTGACAAGCACGACTCGGAACCCTGCTGGCAGGGACACTTATGTTTGCAGTAGACCGTGGTGTGTTGGCATAAGGCCAGTTGAACTGGTCAGCAGAGGTGATGAAAAATACCATGCAGGTGGAGTTAAGTTTAGATGAGTGCTTAGTAGGATAAGAAATTCGATCTTAATATTCTGATAAAAACAAAGTAAGTACCACTATAGAAAGTCTGGTGGAGAACTCTATTAAATGTGTAACTTCAGTGTGAAAAGAGCTCATGTCAGGTAATACGTGGGGAAGAATGGGGAATAACAGGAAAAAAAATAACTATTGTGTAAAATGAGTAGCTTTATTCAGACTATGTTAAGTAATAGAAACTCCCTCAAAAATTATTGAATAAGTGGAGAAGTTTCAGAGGTGGCTGAAAAAATGAGAAATACGAGGTATACACAAGTAAAGAGACTGAAAAGATCAGATTCGTTTGGGGAGGGAAATGAATAGGAGAATGATACATATGTAAATATATGTGTATATACATACATGATGAATCTAGAACATCTGCTGTCACTGTATTGGTATGCAAGAAGAAGGATACATTTCAGTGAGATTCTTACGAAGGTTTTTTTTTTTTAGTATGTTGAAATCAGTTATTTGGCATTCAAATGTATGCAATTATAATAAAATGGAAATTGATTCTATATTTTTCTGTAACAACTGCTTCAAGTTATGTTTAAAAATGTATTTCTATTCTAAAATCATGTGGCTTGAAGCCCTCAACTTCAGCCACTCCATGTGAAAATTAAGGTCTCTTCACTCCTGCACTTTGTTTTGTTCAATTTTATTCCCCGCCTCCCCCCCCCAATACAGAGCTCCCTGAAGATGTCTGTGTCATATTGCTTCAAACTGTCTGGACACTTGCTGTTTAACTGCTGAAGCTTTCCTACCATTTGTTTTTCTCCTGAAGCCTTAATCTATTGACTGCTCTGGTAAGACTTTGTTATCAGTCTTTTTTTACTACTTTTTTGGTAATAAAATACTAGAAGTGGGTGCAATCTGCCAGTTCATTTTGGTTTTATTTCTTTATTTGTTAGCAAGACACCAAAACAACAAAAAATAATCTTAATGCTGTACAAAACCAGGAGACGGTGATGCCCAGCTTCAAACTAATTAACCAACCAAGAAACTTTGTCCAGCATTTTATCTGTTTATACTTGCCCTATATACTTGCTTCTAAGTGAGGAATAATAATAAAGTAAATATTTTCACAAGATCTTTTTCTTGTGTGTAGATACATGTATATAACTGATTAAAATGTTGTGTGTAAGTGTTTTACAAGTCTCTTCTAGATACTGCATTTTGTTCTAAATTCATTTGGGTTTAACGTCAGTTCAAATTATGGTATTTAAAATACTTAAGGTGATTCATAGAAGCATAAAGTTTTGTTTATGGAGAATAAAAATTGATAAAAATAAGAAAAGGAAACCTTGTAAACAACAGGTGAGATAAAAAGGTGACTGCACCTCTAAGCAGATACAAATCCACAACTGTTTGCTAGATTATGCAGTAATACTGCATTTGGAAACTGATACTTGTCCTTGATCTCAACAACTGTAGCAATTTTGAATAACCATGTGATATTTTACAAATTTCAGGAATCGAGACTATCTAAAACATGAGAAGATGTATTCAAGATGATCCAGCCAGAAGATTTTTCACTTCATAGAAATCTTATTTTTCTTTAATATGTAATATAATTTGACAAAACCAAGTTCAATTACTTATTTTGAAATTAAGACAAACCTGTGGCCTTCATCAGAAATGTTTCTAACATTCTCAAGAAAAAATATGTCCCAGAAACTGAGTATGTTTTTACTAGTTTTTGGAATCATTTGGGGTTTGATGTTGCTACGCTACACTTTTCAGTATCCAAGACGCCAAAGCAGTGCCGAGTTGCGTGGACAGATATTGGATCTAAGTAAAAGATATGTCAAAGCCCTGGCAGAAGAAAATAAAAATTTAATGAATGGTGGTGGTGGAGCCTCTATGGCAGGATATGGTAAGAGGAAAAAAACAGACTAGTTACTTAAATATCTTTCTTTTTCCTGAAAACTCTGAACTTCTTTTCTTTTTTTAAAGTAATATATGTTTCTCTTTAAGAGAAAAAACTCTCTGTATTAACTACTTGATTTTAGTTTATTCACTGAAGTTGAAGATTAAAATGTGGTGCAAAATCAAACTTGAGACATGAGATTTTTGTTTTCCAGGAATTTTTTACATATCTCCAGGTATATGACTACTGTTACTTACAGGATTAACAGTAACATTGTGCTTTTTCTGAATCTTAACCTATTAAGAAATAAGCACATGCTTGATACAGGGACAAAGTTTTAGATTAAGTCACTTCAACGTTCCAGATTCTTCTTGTGCATCATTGCTAACTTTCTTTCTCTAATTTTTTAAATTTTCTGCTTTTCTCTCTTTAACTGTGCTCTCTTTAAGTAGTAAAAAAGCAGCGGAAAGCAACATACTAGTTGAGTTTGCAGTCTTGAGACTGCAAGGCAGTTATGAATTTAGCAGAATCTCCCTTTGCTTTAGAAATAGCCATTAGAAATAAGGTCCCTTGTCTCTAGAGCGTTGGTACTTGCTGCATTGTATCTCTGTCTGATTTACCGGTTAACTTGATGAATATGTGTACAGTATTCACTGGTAATATATTACTAGAGCCTGTGCCTGTCTTCTGAAATACAGAAAAGGCTATGGTTTTGTGATCTTTTTAGCAAAGCTATAAAAATGTCTTAATTTTAACTCTTTGGTCCCTCATAGCTTCTCTTGAGGGAAGGCTGTAAGGAGCTCCAGTTAATCCCTTGGGGTTAGGTTTAAAGAAACTACCTGTGTTTTGTCATAAAGGAAAAAATGTATCTGTGAAAATAAGGGTAATACAAGGCTTAAAAAATATTAAAAAAAAAAAAGCAAAGATTTATATTAATGTATTAGATCCCCTTCTTGAGGAATCCTTAAAAGGATGGGCTCTACCAGTTGTAGGGTGCCCTTTATTGTCACTTTTAAGAGTACAAGCAGCAAAAATGTATCTGAACTATTTTCACTGCTGCTCAGGAACAAGGAGGCAAATCTGTGATGACAAGATGAGCAGGAGGTAATCCGGGAGGAGGACAGTGTCAAAATGTCTTAGCCTTTAATTCTTTCTTTAATTCATTAAGTTAACAGTTTTACCACAGTAAGAGGCAACTTTTTCTTTTCTTCCCACTTCCCCCCCCCACCTTTTTTTTGTCTTCAAGGATTTCCTGCCTTTACCGTGTAATTACTTTCCTGTGTAATTTGTTTTAAAAAACCTTGTGTACTGCAGCTTTCTACTGCTGTATAAGTCTTACAGTGTATTTCCAAATGAGATTTATCTTCTGAGGTTTTGTCTGAAGTTTAATAAAACAATTAAGTCAATTCTCGATCTACATGCTGATCATCAGACCTATAATGAGTAGACAATTCCTTCCCTCAGACTGTTGAGCACAGAATGGTACTACAGAGTACATGACCCACAGTGTGTCATTGATAGCAAACCCTGCCGCTGGCTTGAATTGTAAAGCGAATTCCCCCCCCCCCCCCCCACCATCCACACAAAA
>NW_010541908.1:13128-13927 GCF_000687285.1 Phaethon lepturus
TTTTAGAAGGGGGGGCTGACCTGAGGATTTTTTTTTTTTTTTAATTTACTACTAGTGTTTTAAATTTATCTGGGTTACTCCTCTTTTTTTCAGTTTCTTACCTGTGTGTTTTGTCCCCAAGTTTTCTGGTTAGTTAAGAACGGATTGGGCGGGGGAAGGAGAGTCTGTGTATGTCTGCATCTGTGTGTATTGGGGGGGATCTTAACACTTTGTAAAATCTGGTAAGTTTGTTCATTTTTTCCAAATCTGAGAGAAGATAGTGGTATGAACATCGCCAACAGCATAATTAGCTTTTGTTGAAAGATCTGTTACTGTTTTGGGGTTCTAGAATATGCAAATTTTTTTACTGTCCTTTCTCTTGTTTTTCAACTGATACAGGCCTAAATAGATGAATTTTTTTTTTACTGTTTTATAGCTTATGTAAGAAGTGATAAGATCCTTTCTCATAGCAGTTCTTCTGTGAGATCGATCTGTTACTTAGAGGAAAGCTATTAAGAACAAACTTTTTTATGATGGAACATATTTAAATATATCCTATTGCTGTCCAAGGCTAAAAGGTATCATAGCAGGGTATGCTAGTGCTGCTGTTTGGGTGAAATTTGAAATACTGCCTTTGAATACCCACTAGTTCTCTGCTCCAACTAGTGGTTCTGTTCTTACACTTGAATATTTAATTGGCATAATTAACAGTTTACTGTTATGGTGGTATCTTCCTTGCCTAAAATAACAAAGAAATGGTATTAAAGAAGAATCAAGCAGCTATTTAATTGTATATTTCTATATTAATCTGCACTCTTTC
>NW_010541908.1:13958-17109 GCF_000687285.1 Phaethon lepturus
AGGAAGGATAGCAAGTCGTAAGATGGGAGTATGTTGAAATAGTAGTTCTTTTCCACACATAGTAAATAATAGGATCTAATTTGTTTTTTCCATTATCTTCAGCTGATCTTAAGAGAACAATTGCTGTTCTTCTGGATGACATCTTACAACGTCTTGTGAAATTGGAAAACAAAGTTGATTACATTGTCGTGAATGGCTCAGCAACAAATACCACCAATGGAACTAGCAATCAAGTGCCAGTAACGTCTAATAAACGTGTAAAAGCAGCAAGCAACATCAGATAGCAAACAGGGCCACTTTGTGTTGCTATATCTATGATACGTAATATTTAAGATAAGCTTTTTATCTCTGGCTAGGGCAAAGCAGTAGTTGACTAAAAGAAGCATAAGCTATTCTGTTATACAATGTGCTGGATCTATGTAGGCCTAACTTATGTGCATAGGTTCTCGAAGCATTATTTCATTGCCTTTGAGCAGTACTTCTGAAGTGATCTTTATTGTCTTTAAAGATATTTTGATATTACGATTTGATGTAGTATGCCATTAGGTAATAACAATAAATGGAAAGCAACGGGGAACTTATAGGTAGGTTTCTAAATATATTTATTTAAATATAAATATAACATCTTTTGGATAGGTGAGCAGTATTGTAGCTTATTCATTTTTGTGATCTGCATTAAGCTGAGGCAACTGGGGAAAATGCATCGTTAAACAGATGTTAGAAAATGTGTATACTTATAATACTTTTACTCATTTACTAAAACAATATAAATTGAGGATAGCATTGGGGGGGGTAATATTTTTAAAATGTGACCCAAAGAATGTCTTTATTTGCACTATCTGTCAGAATAGCTAGAGCGAATTTACTGTATATTTAAGAAAAATAATTATAACAGGAAAACATCCTAGGTAGTAACACTGTCTAGGTAGATCTCTATGCCAGAGTCAGGGCAGTTAGATTATCAAAAGCAAATCATAATCTGTGATACTTTAGATGATTATTTCTTACAAAGCTATTTAAGTGTATGTATTTTGTAATTGCAGATAAAATTATTTAAGTGATGGAAATATGTTTTGGATATGTGAATACTGTTTATTTTTATTCACTGCTGTTTCTTTTTAACTTTTTAGTACCTTGCAATTTGTGGTGAGTTTAGCACACCATCTCCCTGAATTGCTTTTTTGGTCAGGAGGAAAAGCAATGAAGGGGAACAAAGCATCTCTGCATTTAACAGAGATATATATACTAAGGGTGTCTTATCATGGAATATTTGAGGGATAAGGTAGTGTTTGCCTTATGTCTAAGTTAGCCTTACAGCAAAGTGAATTGCAGTGTGGATGCACTGTATTTCAAAATGTTACTGAAGTCATATCACAGAGAAAGTGCTGCTGAGCCTGGTTTTTAAAATGTACTAAATGTTTGGCAGGGGGAGGGTATGTTCAGGGACTTTTGCCAAAAGTGTGCTGTGAGTATGTTTTTTGGGGGTGGGTGGAGGTAGCCTAATCCTATATTAAGGAAAAAACCCACCAGTAAAACCAGAGGTGCTGGATGATACACCATGCAAAGTTAGGTGTGTTTTCTTTTCTTCTTTTCCCTGCTGATACTCTGGACTGTTATAAAGGAAAATACACTTACAACCTTAGTTAATATCTAGATGATTTTTTTTTCCTGTCACATTGTGTGTAAACATGTACTCACTTCCATGGAGAAAGAGAAAAATAAATTTTTAATTGTACTTGTGAAGGCTTCTGGGGTTTTTGTGTGTGGTTTTTTAATTTATTTTGTTTTGTTTTTAACAGTTTTGTCATTCTTGTTACATGAGCTGTAGGTGTTTCTGGATTGGAAAACTGTATGTCTCTGAAGTTTACTAGTAGTCTATCTAGTATTCTTCCTGCTTGATCACCAAGTTCTTTTGCTCTTGAAATTGTAAGGCCCTGAAACTTTCCTTGGGTTAAAGGTAAGGGGAGGAAGAAATTAAAAGAAAATAAAATTACTAGTTTGGATCTTTAATGGTGAAGACTTCACTCTCTAGGAGTGAAGATGACAGGTGTGTAACTTCTTTTGACTCTGCAAGTCTCTGTTGACAACGTGAAGATAGGTTTTTATCTCTATCCATCTATCTGGCTATCTATGCTTTTTGTTCCCTGGGTACTTTATTGGTACCAACCACAACCTTGGCTGGTGGAGTCCCTTTGTGCTATGAACAGTAATATGAGTAGTTTTTGTGTGTGTATGCAAAGTGACTTTTTTCCCTTTTCTTGTAAGGGTATGTGAAGTCTTAAAGTTACTAAGGATTGTTAAACAAGCGTAACAGAAGTTGCAAGGTGAATATTTGTCACTACGTGCACATGCAGCTTGTTTTATACGGGGATTTTGGAGACTGATACACTAACTTACGTGCAGTTATGTACTCCGCAAAGTAATTCATGGTGCCATTAGCAAATAGTTGCTTTCCTCTCACGTTTCAATAGTACAATGTCTCATTGTAATTAGCTTGTACTTGACAAATACAGGGGGAGAACTGTGAACTACCTGTATCTTAAGGCACAAATGTTCCATTCATGAATATAGTTGAAACAACAGTTTATCAAGAAGCAAGTTAAAAATACTCTAGTAGAGTCACCCCAAAGTGACCTGCTTCAGGTTTTGTGAAATACAGAATCTCCTTTAAGGTTGGTTTGTTCCTAGGCTGGATTAAGTGAGTTTGGGTTTTTTTTCCTTTTCTTTTTCTTTGGAGGGCAGGGGAACATATGACCTGTGTTATATAAAGAAATCCAGATTTTGGGGAGGGGGTGGTGTTTGTTTTGTGTTTGTTTTTTAAATCTTAAGGTAAATTATGAGACTGGAATTTTCCCAGCTGTCATTTTCCTCATGAGTGTTTACCAGCTGATTTCACTAGTTAGTACTTCTGTGCCTATGAATGATCGTTTAATGTAGGTAGCAAGAAATGTTCAAGATCCTCTCCCAAACAAAAGTTCTAATGAAGAAAAATGGAAAGAAAAGAGTGTATTGATTGCTGTCTAAACAACTAGAGCACCACAGTGCTCAATACAGCTCTGAGTTCCACAACCAAGTAACTGGCAGGCAAACACCTTAGGGAAGATTGTCTTGACTCTCTAGTTCTTTTTGTTGCTTTCCTTGCCTAAAAAAA
>NW_010541909.1:0-277 GCF_000687285.1 Phaethon lepturus
AGCCCGGCCCTGCCCACGGTGCCCTGAGGTTGAAATGCAGAAGTCAAGGCTCTCTCGTCGGGAGGCAGATTTCCTTGTAGCCCTTTCCCCCCCCCGCCCCCTCACGCCTTTGCTTGCCTCCTCGGTGGAGATCGGAGAGGGTCGGGGGCTAGCGCAGCCGGCAGCGCAGGAAGGCTGGGAGCCCGTCTCTGGGCGTGGGTCTCCGTTTGGGATCTAGGGCAGCCCCAGAGGTGTCCTGCTCAGAGGAATGGGTAAGTGGCTGGGAGCCGCAGGAGGG
>NW_010541909.1:418-1365 GCF_000687285.1 Phaethon lepturus
GAGGGGGAGCACCCGTGTGCCGTCATGTGTCGCCGCCGCAGCTCCCTTATTGACTTTGCTCGTGTTCCTACAAGTTGTAAGGACACGTTAAGGGTCAGGAGCAGGGAAGAGAGGAAACCAAATGACTGCTCGGTTTATTATTAATGTTATTAGGCGAGTGCGAGGCAGGATCGCAGCCGAGTGGATGGCTAGAGCCTGTGGCACGTTATATATTATTCCTGACACCGATCTTAGCAGTTAACATTTTAGCACGTTTGTTTTACAGCCTGGTGTAATTGTGCTGTTAAGCGAGAGGCGCTAACAGCAGAAGTGTGCTGTTAAGCGAGAGGCCCTAACAGCACCAGAAACGGTCTTTAAAAAGTTAGTCGCGGCTCAGAAGCACCGCGTTGCCCTTGCCTCTCCCAAGATGTAAAAGAATTTCCTCAACTACTTTTCCTTCCTCCCCCTCCCCCACGTCTTCGAAAATGTTTTTCTTTTCTTTTTCTTTTCTCTGTGTTCATTTTTCCCGTGGCAATAAAGCTGACTTGTCTGTTGGGGCGATCTCGTTTTTCATCTCTGGAATGTGCTTTTTTGGAATATGCTTGATGCACACTCTGGAGAGCACCGACATTTGTTGCCACGGGTTTTCTTTCTTTCTCTCTTTCTTTTATTTTTTTATTTGTTCTCTCTCCCCTAGAAGCGTGCGTGGAGTGTCCGGGGGGTCCCCGAGCTGTGACATCTGCCTCATGATGAGGAGTAGCTCAGACGCCCCCTTCTGAGCCGTTCGCCGTGTCCGACGGGTTGTGTGTGTGTGTGTTTGCTTGCAGAACCTGCCTTCGGGGAAGTGAACCAGCTCGGGGGGGTGTTTGTCAACGGGAGACCCCTGCCCAATGCCATCAGGCTGCGGATTGTGGAACTGGCGCAACTGGGTATCAGGCCGTGTGACATCAGCCGGCAGCTCCGCGTTT
>NW_010541909.1:1804-2029 GCF_000687285.1 Phaethon lepturus
CCTCCCGTGTGGCCGGCGTCCCCCAGCACCATGGCCATGCCCAGGACGTGGCCGTCCTCCCACTCGGTGACGGACATCCTGGGGATCCGGTCCATCACAGACCAAGGTGAGGAGGGGGGGACCCGGGGCCGCAGCCAGGCAGGGCCGGAGCGTTTCGGTCCCCTGCTCCTGGGCTCCTTCCTCTCCGAGGGTGGGAAGGAGGTTTCGTGCTTTGTCTCGGGAAAC
>NW_010541910.1:0-2197 GCF_000687285.1 Phaethon lepturus
GGCTGCGGCCTGGCTCCATCGAGACGCAGGAGCAGGAGCAAGCCGTGATCCGGTTCTGCCACAGCATTTGGTAGGTGCAGCCCCACAGCGGGGAGTCCTGTCTCTATGACACTCCCCTCCCTGGAGGGACTCCCCATGCCGCACCGGGGCCACAGCTGGCGGTGTGCCAGGTGTAGCAAGCGGGAGGGGAGCTGCGGCTCCCAAAGCCCAGCTTACCAGCAGGATCTGCCCCACCACAGTGCTGGAGAGGACAGCAAGGAGGCGTGAGCACGAACATCTCCCTGGGCAGCGTGTGCCAGACGGGTTCGATGGAGACAGTCGCTGTGAAATGGTGGGGGGCCTTTCCCAGTCCCAAGGTGCTGCTGTGTCTCCCCTCTCACATTAAAGGACTCCCATGTGGCTTCTCTCCAGGTCTGTGTGTGGCGGGCGGCACACGCACTTGCATCCCTGATGGGTTCCCTGCCACCCCGCTGTGCCACCCAGCTTGGTCAGCAGCTGCACCCCAGGATGTGGGGGTGCTGGCTCTTGGGTCTCTGCCTGGCCTCAGCCCCTGGGGAGCACGAGCAGCTCCACTTTGTGCACCGGCAGGCAGGCCCCAGGGCTGGTTGCCCGCCAAAGCGGTGATGCTACACGGATGCTGCGCACAGGTGCCGGCACAGAATGTTGATGCTTAAAATGAAGCTTGGATGGAATTTAGACATCTCTGTCCAAAAGTCCGATCCTGAAAATCTCTTTACAGCTGCTCCTAACTTTGGTGGCATTTAAATCCTAAGTGGAAGAAGTGTCACCGTCCCTGTTCCCGGGCATGCAGCACATGGCTAGAAGCGCCTGGCAGTCACTGAGCACAAGCACCATGTCCACACCCTAGGCTGGTGGGGCCAGTTGCCTCTGCCAGGCAGTTCCACAGCACCCAAATGTTGCTTTGAAACACCATAATGTCGTCTTCCCTCAGGAACAAAGCACGAGTGTGGTGGCACCGGGCACCACTGACAAAACGGCTGTGCCCTGCTCAGAGCTGTGGCTGGGGTCAACTGACTGTCTCGGGGCAGCTGTAGCACCCTGGCGTGTCCCTCTTCTGGACCTGGCTCCTCCCGCAGGGCCTGGAGTTGGACTGGCAGGGGCAGAGGACATGACTGGGGGGGTCCTCACTGCAGGGTGTGGGGCATCCCAAAAAGCAGCTGTAGAAAGCAGCCCCCAGTTCTCCCTGTGCCCCATGCCCCTTCCCCAGTGGGGAGTCGAGAAGCACCCATGTCCCATGAGCAATGCCATGGCTCTGGTGGGCTGTGACGCCACATCAGGATATGGGGCCACCTGGAGGTGCTCAATTCTGCCTGCACCCCTTGCCTGGGGCACAAGTGGCTGTTGGGGGCCCAGCCATGCATGCGGGGAGTGGGATGGGGATGACAGAGACAGGTATGACGGGGGACGGGGCAGCGCTGTCCAGCCGCAGCACCTAAGCCCGAGGGAGCTGCAGGACTCACATGGGCCTGTGAGATGCAGGAAAGCAGCTTAACCGCAGAATTACTTACTAACTCCTCTTACTTTAGCTCTGTCCTTAATAGTCTCCCAGGCTCAGGGGGCCGGGCCAGGCCGGGCTGACGGGGGGGACCACAGACCCCCCTGCCCCAGGGAAGGGGGGCCAGGATGGGGGGGTTTGGCCCAGCATTCCCAACCCAGTGTTCAGCACCGCTCCCGGCACTCAGCAGTGCTGCAGAGCAGGGCCTGCCACAGCATACACGGTCTGGCATGGCCATGTTCGACCCTCAATGCCAGGGTCCATTGTGGCGACAGGATGTGGGGGAGGCTCAGCCTGGCAGGATAGGGACACCACACCAGTGGCCGTCCCTGCACCAGGGACACATTTAGGATGGGATTAGAGAGGAGACGGCTGGGATAGGGAAGGGCAGCTGGGGAGCCCTGGCATGATGGTGGTCACGGGGGTGCCCTGTGCCTCCACGTGCACTGCCTGCCCACTGCAGGGCTGTGCACAGTGTGGTGTGGCACGGCATAGCATGGCTCAGCACAGCATGGCTTGGCGTGGTATGACTTGATGTGGTATGGCAGAAGAGGGCTCAGCATGGCATGGCACAGCCTGGCTTGGCTCGGCACAGCAGGGCTCAGCCTGCAGCAGGCCCGGGTAGGCGCCATGCATTGCTGATGCTCCCAGCCAAGCAGCATGCAGGCACACAGGTGTCAC
>NW_010541911.1:0-220 GCF_000687285.1 Phaethon lepturus
ACTCTTAGAGTTTTTCTCAAATAGCGCAAGACACATTCTCCTTGGACGAGCCGAGCTGTCTAAATATACCTACGCATTGTTATCTGCGGGAAATAGTTCGCTTCAAAGGGGGAACGTAATAACCTGAGATGTTTCATCTCTTGTTTAGCTTGGGACCGACTTGGAGACTTTTGAGCCCTGGCTGCGCGGCCTCATTTCGGGGTTTGACGGGTCACCTTTC
>NW_010541911.1:339-813 GCF_000687285.1 Phaethon lepturus
GGTTCGCCGGCCGCCTGGTGCCCCGGGGGCGCCCCGGGGAGCCGCTTCTTCCCCGACGGCGCTCACGGGGATGAGACGGGGCAGGCGTTTCTCCGGGGACGCTACACGTACGCGGCAGCGCCCACGCATGTTCTCTACCCGCAGAGGCGGGTGGGGACCGCCAGGCGTCCCGGTGGCAGGTGCCTCCCCGCCCCGGCGAGCCCGTCTCCGTGGGCCCCAGGGGGGCCGTCTCCGTGGGCCCGAAGTGGTCGGCTGCGTCTTCCCGGCCGCCCCGTCCCTCCAGCTAAAAACCCAGAGGCAATTCGGGACCCCCAGCGCGTTTAAATGGATTTTCACGCTTCCTAGGGGGTAAAGAAAAAAAACAATAAACATTTAAAATAAAAAAGAAAAAATCTTTGATTGTTTCCACGTTATTTGCATCGGGCTTTTCAGCCCTCCCACCGACGACCGTGTTTGACGGCGGCGCCCGTGAAA
>NW_010541911.1:852-18269 GCF_000687285.1 Phaethon lepturus
GTGTTCCCCACAGCGGCCCGAGCCGAGCCAAGGCGGGCACCCTGCCGCCCGCCGCCACCTGCGGAGGGGAACTTGCAGCCGGGACCAGGCAGCTCGCACCCGGGCACCCCGGCGAGTTTGAGGGAGGCCGCGGGGTTTCCAGCCCGAGATGTGGCCCGGCCCTTTCGAGATATTCCGAGGCTGGGTCAGACCATCCCGACGGGGCTCTCGCCACGCTCTTGCCCGGCTACTCTCCCCACCGGCCCCCGCCGGGGAAGTCGGGCTGTTAAGAACACCTCCGACCACCTGAGAAAATAGCGGCTTTTTCTCTCGCTCTTTTTTTTTTCGCTTTTGTTGTTGTTGTTGTTGTTGAATGGGCTCATTTATTGCGCTTAGTGGAGGATTGCAAAGCAGATTGACCAAATCGATGTATGTGGGGTGCAGAAATCGAGCATTTTCCTGAAATAGTTGATTGTGTCTACACCTCGAGAGAGGAAGAGAAGGGAGGGGGGAAAAAAAAAAAGAAAATATTTACATCAATACAAGCGGCCGCCTAGGCTCTACTTTGTGTAGTCCCGGCTTTAAGGAGGAACTCTCCTTAGCGCTGAGCCGGAGGAGCGTGAGGCAGTGCTACCATCCAGGAGAAGCCCTCTTGCTGGGAGGCTTCCAGGCTGTGTTGCAGACTGGAGACGTTTGCGGTGTTAGCTAGATCCCTGGGGTAAAAGCTACCGAGACACCCTTCCTCGCCAGGCTCACAGCCACGGGTCGGTTGATGACTGGGAACTAAGGCACGGAAAATGAGTGACTTGGCAAACACCGCAAAACAGCCTGTGCCAGAGCTGGCAAGTGAACCCCTGACCGAGAGCTTCCTTTCTCTGGCATACTGGATTTCAGTAATTTAATCTGTATACAACATGTCTGCGAGGGTGTTAAACTCAGTGCTTTGGCTTTATTGAAAAGAAAACCTGACCTCACAGAATTCAATGTGAATTTTACAATTGATTCTAAAACAGGCAGGATTCCACTTTTCTATAAAAACAAATAATCCTCAGCTTAATTTTTCCAGTAATGAACATTTCCATTACTTTACACTTTTCCTTCATCATCTCCTGAAAATATCTTTCCCTCTCAAGAAGCTAACCAGCTTTGAATTCTGAATTTTACTACAAGCTCTTTTTTGTCTTCTTGCTTTGCAACTGACGTTCATTATGGTACATTTTCTAATTAGGGCAATTTCTGGAAGGAGTGCAATATTCCCTATAGAAGGACTGATCTCTATGTATTTCTCTATGTTATATTTGTCTCTCTCTCCCGGTAGGATAATGATGTAATTTGCTTTTGACTGTAGCTTTTTCCACTTCCTAATACTTTCTAACAATCTACATCTTTTTTTTCTGCAGCTCCTTAATTTCCTCTTTTCATGATTAATCCCCAATCTAAGTACATACATGCATCAACTTTAACCTATTAAAAATCTCAACAAACTTAAACGAAACTTCTTTCTTTCATGGCCAGTTTTGAAGATTCCTATTCTTTGGTGCAATTCCCTCCATGCCACCCAAATCATGACTCCCTCTGCTATTGGTTTTCTTTCGGTTTTACAGAGCTCATTAATTAAAAATAAACAATAATTATTAAAACTGATACATGCAAAGCATTCTATCCAAGGCTTACACTTTCTCTGAAACCCTCAATTTTCTATTCTGCATTTAAACAAGAGACTTTACTCCTTGGAACAGGGATTACCCACACCAGTGGAGGATTCAGGACTGAGCTTTTCATTTGCTCTGTGTGATCATCCTGGAGGAATTATTTTGCAAATTGACTGCAAGCAAAGCAGCAAGGGACAAGCCCTCCCTGCTCTCTAAGTTGGTTTGGGACGAGCTTGTTGTGCAGAGCTGAACTGGCGTGGGCATGAGCGGGGCTGCCCAGCTGCCTGGGCTTTCGTCCCCCTGGGCTCCTTGGAGCTCAGCTCTCAGAAAGGCTGAGGGGACGGGGCTTACGCTTCCCCGTCAACACATCCCCCTTGGGCAAGCGGGGAATCGCCACTGAGGTAACCTGGGTCGTGAAACTGCAGCAGTTGTGCTGTTGAAAGCTGGCTGGAGTACAGGCTCTGTACCTACCACCGCCGCAATGCCATTCCCTTCCGTGCCCCGTATCCATCCCACACTCTCAGCCTGCATGGGATGTACAGGAGGCACGATCAAGTTCCAGCCGAAGGGCAAAGTGTGCCCGGGACAGGACATGCTCTCCCTTGGGCCCAGATTCCACTGCTGTAGCGGGAGTGTGAGGCCCCATCCCCTCCCTGTAATAACCCCTCTGAGCAAGATGTGTGGGCGTAAAGGTGTAGGTGGTACGTCTGGAGCCCGGAGGGTAGCCAGCAGCACTGATGATCTTGAAAGGGGCTGCTCTAGAACAGAGGCAGTGATCTTGCCCCAGATACTCTGAGTGTTTAGGCACATAACCTCCTTTTATTTCAATGGCAACTAGATGCCTAAAGCCCCTCGAGAGTCTGGCTCCAAAACTGAAGTGGAAGGTGCCAGGAGAACGAGGTGAATGGTAAGACAAAAGTAAAGTCTTTAAGCAGTTGTTGAGAAACTGCAATAGAGGACAGGAGTGTCCCTGAGGGAAGCTGTCCTGTCACCAACACCATTGCCTTCAGTAAACTTTCACAAAGACAAAAGGCATTTTGTGCTTTGGTCAGCTTACAAGGCTATATATTGGATTTCAATGTATAATTCTTTGTCCTGCACTGTAATGTATCAATTACATTTTTACGTAGTCATTAAATTCTAAAAAATATGATCTCTTGGTGAAATTCTATTAACTTCTGATGCATAACCTCTACTAGAATAAAATTGGCAGCCAAAATTATAAACTTAAAAAAGATTCTTTCATTATTTTTGTAAGTTATTATTTTCTTCCTCTGTGACATGCCAAGTCACCAATGCTTTGGCTAGGTACATGCTAGCTGACGGGCTGTCACATGGACTGACTGGTGAGCAGGCTGCTGCCAAGCCAAATATTTTTTTCCTGTTAGTGAGCCAATAAGTTGGGCTTTTTCTCAAGCCATTAGGTTTCACAAACCTCCTGTGATCATAATTGCTTCTGAGACTTGTGATCATCTATCAAATTTGGTTGAGTCTTTTTATTTGCAGATGGCAGGCAGAAAATAATGTTGTGTGAGCCTTGCACTTTGAGAGATCAGGATAAAAAGGCACTTCTAGCTCCCAACTGAAAATGTTAAGGAAAACACATCTCATGGCTGTTTCCAGAACGGAAAGATTTGTCCTTGATGCTGCAGGTAAAAAGATATGAGCACAGAAAGTCAGTTTTACAACTTGCAGTCCACAATCTCTTGCTATTTCAGGCTGAACCCTCATTTACACACTGTTGACTACAGCTGCTTTTGAAATGTTGAGTGAAGTTAACTCTGCTGACTTCAAGAGAATTCAGCTGGGTGAAGCAGTGCTGGCTCAGGCATGCCACAGAATAAACGACAGCGAGGCTTTGGCTGTACAAACAGCTACCACAAGAGAGTTTACAGGGGAAAGAGTCACTTCCAGTCTATAGCAACAAAAATTAGTTTTTATATTTGAGTATACATGGGCCAAACCCCAGATCCAAATGTCCCGATTTCCAAACGTGATTCAAAATCTGCACCTGAATTTTTCATCTTTGCCTTAACTTGATACTGAGCTGTGTTTTTGCCCCTACAAATGTGTGTTGTAGAGAGGGTTGCTTCAGTTTTGTGCAGCAGGAGGCTATAGTTTATTTTCACATACAGCAAACTTCCAAACTAAGAATCGGCAAATGACACACATACAGCTTTATATACTTTATACATGAAAGTGCATACACATATTTTTGACACTCATTATTTAACATAATAAAGGTCTTTAAACCGCACAGTAGATGATTCATCTTCTCTTCTTCCTGAGCATCTGTCTCCACAGCTCTCTTCTGCTTTGCTTCCCTTCTCCCAGCCCATGTTTTAGTCTTTTTGCCCTCATTTTTCTCTCTCCACAGTTTCCATTTCGAAACTTCTTTGCAGTCATTTTCTAACAGTAACATCAAGTGCTGAACATACTCTACTATCAGAGGTGGCATTAAGAAGCCGTGAGAACATGTGGTAATTTCTCAATCCTGCTGCAGTTTCTTAAATACCGTTAATAGTCAGAACTGAACAGCAAAGCTTCAAAAGATCTCCAAACAACACCAGACTGGAATATTTGATTATGAGATAACAGCTGAAGGCATGTTTTCAGGTATGACTTATTTTAAGCTTGTGATCAGACAGTCTGATAAAGTCACTGGGCCTGATTCTGCTGTTATTACTCATTCTTAGCCCCAAAGGGCAACGAGGATTCCAATGAGGCAGACATAGTTTGGGTCATAGAAACTTAGTCATTTATCTGAATGAGATGAAAATCAGTTTATGCAACTACTTTCACATAGAGCGAGAATATAAATGTCTCCCCAAGTTATTTTCTCGAAGGCACAGTAATTATCAAAGTCCAACTTCAGCAAGATGGTGACATGGGTGTGAAGCAGCATGTGTTAGATGAGAATGGAGGAAGAGCTGAAACCTTACTTTGGTTCTGCCACTCCCACCCCACGTGGCTTCGCTTCCTTGATCTATTTCCTTGCCTATAAAATAGGGTCAGATTATATTAAATCAGCTATCTCATACAGCTGCTGTGGTTGTACGTGGTGTGACTAGCGAGTATCCATATAGTGAATTAATCACACAAAATATTGTCAAAAATTTTAAATAAGCACTTGCACAAGATTGTGGGGAGAGGTATTTCATAATGGACTCACTGCCCAGTTCACACTATTGAAAACATCTGTGCTTTGTTCCAGACTTGTGTGTGTGGTTTTGTTCACTGAAGCTATTTAAATGGCCACAATTCTTAAGGCAGAGAAGTTATGAATCATATGTGGAAACAGCTGCTGCAAAAACATTTCAAAAGAAAAGTTATTTGGGGGTTTTACTCACCTGCAGACCCAGTGACATCATATTAAGTAACAGCTTCCAAAATGCGACTGCTGAAGCTCCCGTAAAAGACCCAGGAGCAATTTCTCATAAAGTTTCCAGCCAAGCAGTAACACTGTTTAAAAAGGAAAGGGTAATTTTTACTGATGGGTAGCAATTAACAACATAGGAAAATCCAGTTTGCTTTCGCACCGCTTCAGTCCCACTCGTCAGCGTGCTCCTCTCCCGGCGCAGCTCCGCGCCAGCGCTGAGCTGCTGAGCACACGACCCGCTGCCTTGTGAGAAGCTAATGTTTATGAATACTCACAGATGTACTTTTTGGGTTGGTGTTTTTGGTTTTTTAGGGGTTTTTTTTTGAGTGGACTTGTGTGATGATTTAGAGCCATGAGGGGAGTCAGGGACGGTGTGCACTGGAGAGCAGTTCGAATCCCTGTGGATGAAGGAGCAGGGCAGTCTGCATCTGCCTCTCGTCCTACAAAAACAGCCAGTAAATCCGCTAGCAGGCTTGTCAGAGAAGGAAGAAGGAACTGGCTCAGGCATCGGACAAATCCTGAACACACAGGCTGCGTGAAAAAGGGAGGACAGAAAGGCGAGGGGCTGGAAGAACACACAATTACTAATAGTGAATAAATGACTGCTGACCCTCCCCATCTCTGCCCTCCTTTTCAAGCTGATCTCAGGGTAAGGTTGTACATCAGCTGTTTTCTTTAGGAGTCTTTAGTCAGCTCCACGCATACAGTTTTAAAGTCAGCTGAACCATCTTATAACTTCTTCACTGATTGGTCGTGTGCTGACATCCTTCCTAAACTAAAATACCTGGAATTAATATCTCTGGCCATCTTGTCTGTGCTAACCTCTCAGCTTTTTGCAGGACAAATCCTAACCCCTTTAAACATCTAGTGGTCAGTTCTGTTAGATTCAGAGCAGTTTACTTTTTGGGTACTGCAGCTAAGTGAGACCTCTCACTGAAATTCTCAAAGTTATGTTATTTCCCAAATCAGGTTTGGGAATATCCCTTCCTGCCTCCAGTCTTGGGCATTGGATGGATATAAAAAACAGTTCCAAGATTTTCTCCCTCATATTGCAGTGCTTAAGCCTACTGACAGGAAGGAAGAACAGTGGATGATTAATTTTAAAACAAAACATTCCTGCCAGCCCTCTGCAGCTAAATGGAAGTTGTGGTGACTGAGGCATTTATGGAGAATATTTCAAAGTGAGATATATTTATCCCATGACAACACTCCATTACCATGACATTTGGTGGTATACCTTTAATAATGAGTAACCTTTGTATAATAGTTTTCAGATGATGGAATTTGTTACATCAGTGAAACAAAGCTACTTTACTATTTCTGGAGCAGACATACTAAATTTTTTAAAATTTTTTTTAAAATAATATACTTTCTTTCACGGTTCTTCATTCAATCAGCAAAACCATCTATTGATTAACAATAAAGTTAAAATTCCAGCTCACATAATTATCTGTATTATACCCGACATCAAACAGATTTACAGAACTTAAAGTAATGATTAATGGTATTGGCTTTAGATGGCTGACTTCTGTGAATTCTGATCTGTTGCATTTATTTAGTAGACATTTAAGGTTAAAGAGTCCGTATAAGATTGCATGACCTGTATTTAACTTGATAAATATTTTAAGTTTCTTTACAACAGCAGCTGGTTTTATTTTTTTAATCAAATGAGTGTTTTGTAAAGCTATTCTGTGCTTTGGTCCATAACAAATGTTTACTTTAGAGTAGGAAAAAGTTCGTCTCTGCTCACATAGTTACATTATGCATGCTACTCTGCTGTCCTGCGGGGGGAATTACATTTGCAAATAGAAAATAAAAAAGGAATGACAGAGGGGAAAAAAGGAAACACTCTTTGTAGTGCTTTATCCCGCCGACACATCTCAAAATACTAAAGAGAAATGATTGAAAAAGGGGTGGTAGGAATGATTCTTCAGAAATCCCAATGATTTGCATCCAGCTAATGGCTGATGAGCGCAACTGTGTCTCGTGTTTGGACTTTAACCACAGGGAAGGTAGCAGCACTGGTACTGTCAGGAGGCAGTGGGGCCACGTGCACAATGGCTGAAAGAGCGACCACCCAAAGTGACGCATTTCAGTATTGAAGATCCACAGAGACCTGTATCAGTTGACCTCAGCCTGTGACCAGCGGAGTAAAGAATCACCAACTCAGAAAGGTAACTTGGGCTCTGCTTTTCAATGGCTTTGTAAATCAGCATAAGCACCTTACAACGAATGCAAAACTTTCTCGGTAACCAAGTGCAACTGAGATGGGGTTGGGAGGCTGGAGGGGGGCTGTGAACAAACCTCTAGCAGCAGGCAGAGCCCCAGCAGTTCTTTTTGTACAGTGCTGTCTGAAACGCCACGCAGCAAACGAGCCAGACCGCTAGGAAATATTGCCGCGCTCAGCCGAAAAGCGTATATGTGCACCTTCTGAGTGCTTGGGTCACCGAAATCAGGAGTCTCAGAATCTGCCCTCAGGAGTCTTGAAATGGAGATGGAAAGACAGGGCAGAAGTCTTATTTGTACAGTGGCAGCAAGACAGTAAGAAGATGTCTTTTAAGACCCACAAAAGCAGTTTTTAAGCTTCTCCGGACCTATAAAGGTATTTTGTGCCACTGGGTGCTCCCGGGCTACCTTCTCAGACTCTAAATAAGTGTTCAGCTTGGGATGGAGATAAAAGATACTGCTTCGCTTAAATAATATTACAGTTTATTGTGTTTTTTGGTCCTCAGAGGGTTTTAATTTGTTTGGATCTGACAGCTGTATTGCAGCTGGAGGCAGAATATTTTCTTTCTTTAGTGTCAACAGCAACATTTTTTGAAATTTCCTGTACTGCCTTGTTTGTCTCTTTTATTTCTTCCAGCTTTTATTTTATGTAATTAATCTTTGTAGGCAGAGTGCTTAAGTTTGTGTTCTTCCTGCCTCATTTTTGATCCTTATATGCTCTGTTTGGCGTTTCGCTCATGCGGTAACCGCTACAGCAACATTTTCCCTTTTCCTCTTCCATATCCAGAAACTCAGGCTCCAGAATTCGCCTATGACTAGCGTGTGAATTGCATGTTACATTTTGGGTACCACACCTAGTAAAAGGGGTCCTGGCTCAGTGCATCTTCAGATTATTCTTCTGCATCTCCAGCCCAATCATTTGAGTTACAGCGGCCATAAACCGTAGTAGTGCAATACAGAATCAGAGCCTGGATTTTTAGTCCATTGTGAAGATGTAAAACTTACTGTCCGGGGTGATCTCTAATAGGTTTTATTAGCATAAGATAATTGCATTTATGCACAACATCTATGCCAACTCAAACACACCAAAAACTAAAATTGAGTAATAAGCTGTCAATACTCCTCTAAGTAAGCTTAGTCTCTTCTCTTCACAAAAAAACAGCCACGCTCCCGGCAGAAACATGAAGAGAGAAATAAAGGGCAAATAGATCTATGAAAGCCAGTGAGTACTGAGATTTTTTGTATAAAGCCAGATTCAGAGTGTGTGTATATCTCCATAGCCCCACTGACTTTGTGGAGATGCACTGATTTAAACCCGTTAAGTTGCTGTTTTATTTTATTCCTTCCTTTATTGCCTTACCATGCCAGGCTTACAGAACAGGCAGAAGAAATGGAGGCTTACAACACTTGAAAATGAGCTGAAATTTGCCGTGCTGGTTAAGTGTTTAACGGCTTGTCAAGGTTAACAATGTGTTTAGTGTGCACACATGAGGGAAATCTTAAACAAGTGGATTTACAGAAACAAGCCCTTGCTAAATTGAGAGTATAAAGGTCTATAACTACAAGTTGGAAGATAATTGCTTGAAAATATTGCTATAAAAATAAACTATAAACCTCCATGACCAGCTTCAGATAATGTCATGGGAACAGGCTGCATGCCAAGAAACAGCAGGGAAGGTAAGAGCTAACGCTCGCTCCTCTGCGTCCAGCAGCACTCCAGCACGGACTGTCCACTCCCAGCCCAGCTGGATGCCCAAGTCAGTCTTGTCTGTCTAGAAAATTGCATCATACAAATGGGAATAACAGAGAAGAGAATCAGGCACCACAGCATCTAGACACCCCAGCATCTTACAGGAAGGATTGAGCTAAACAGTTTCCACTCTCAGTTCAGAAACTTCCCCTGCCCCCTTTTTTTATTTATTTTTTCATTGTTTGGATTCTTCCCTTCAAGCGTCACATGTCACCGCCTCACGGCACCAGAGCTGGCACACAGCGCCGGGTTACAGCTCCTGTACTCTGCAATAATACAGGTCCATAAACTTTTATTGAAAAATCTGCCTCGTTTGTCCATTCCTACAAAGCTGGTTAAAGATACACTGGTCATTAAAAAAGGTATAAATACACTTGAGCTGGCAAAGGCAGAGTTTGTGTCGGTATTTTGGGCACCAAACCGGGCATAACAACATACTAAAGGCTGCAGTCTGGGCACAGCCTGGAGGAGTTGACCTCCGGAGTGTATTTGTAGTAGGTTATGTCCCTTCAACCAACGGAAAGGACTCTGCCAGGGCTCCAGATTTTTTCCTGCCATCCTTTTGGCCTTTCAGAATTACTTGCTATCCCTTTTCCTCCTTAAAAGCAAGTAAGCAGCATGTTTTCTGCAGCTGTATGTTTGAACTTCTTTTCCTTTCCAGCTTTTTGCCTGGAGATGTATTTTAGCCTATTAAAAAAGAATAACTATAATTAGCATTCGGGATCAATGTTTTAGGGGAGTTATACAGTTCAAAATTATATATTTACAGCAGAAATGATGTGTTACCCTCACTGTAATCTGTTTAAGGTCACTACACAAGAAAATATTTTCAACATTTTTTTTTTCAGATATAATACAAAAAGACATGCTATAAAGTTGCCCCAATCATGAGCTAATTATAATTGTAACTATTACAATTATAACTATAATTGTAATAGACAACCTGGCTTCTAAGGTCCGTTTTGGGAAATGATATCCTGCAAATACAAAAGCTAGAAATGAGCCTTTTTTGAAAGCTGAGTTTCATGTTCATATGTCAGGACTTGGGTCTTTAAAGGAAAAATCAAATTGCTATAAATCTGTGAGACTCACCGACCCTACAAAGGCCTCGTCCCTTTGCTCTGACAATACAAAATGCCTTTCCAGGGCATCTGCATTGTGTTTGTATCCACTTTAACTTACTTTGATGTTCATTGGCAAAGCTAGGCCCTTAGTTTAAATAACAATCTGCACTTCTATCTCTTACAGTAATACATTATCACATTCCAGCCTTGAAGAATAAACACTGTTCAGAGGGCTCAAATTAAAAGGCAATGGAGAATCAGAAATATTGGCTGAGCCCTAAATGCCATGAAAGACAGTGATTTTTAATGGGAATATATGGTTTTAGAAAATAAAATGTTGGCTGAGGTTTTCCTGCAACTTGGCTGTTTGATCCTTTTCAGAAAGGTAGAAAGACAAACTGAGCTGACAGGTGATTTTAAGGCCTCTAAAGCCATGTGTTGAGAAAAACATCAACCCTTCCTAAGCCTGCTGGCTTGAAGCTACAGTAGCACCATTACATCCTTCAGGGAATGAAGCTCACCGGCAGTCCCACGGCAGGTGGGATGGAGATCAACCCAGTCCGACAGTGATTCAAAACTGAACAGTATGTTTTTGAGATCTTCAGTAAAACGAGTCGACGGAAACAGTTCTTTTCCTGGCGAGTGGAGGATTAATGGCCCAGCGAACAATGGAGCCAGTAACATGTATGCCACTGACTAATCCCCTTTACCAGAAGTCAGTAAGGAGCTCGGAGAATGAGGGCTCGTGGAAATGCATCTAGGTTTTTATTGTGCACGTTCTGTGCATAGGTATTACGTCATCCTCTCTAGCGTAGACAACTGGCATAAACAGTAGAAAATCACCTAGATGTTAGAGGCTCATACATTGGACAGCTAAGCCACTGGGACCTGGACATACGAAGAGAACAATCTGATTGTTGCATCCTTCCTGCATTTCTTTCTTTGTAACAACCTGAAATATTTCATGGCAGCATAAAGACAACAACAGAGAAAGGGAATCCTAGCAATTCTTATTTTTAAAGTGTCCTTCCTTCCCACACAAGGTCTTTTAAGACTGGCAAGTAAAAAGCTCTTGTCAACCTTCCACTCCATTTATTTTTCTAGCTCCACAGTGTGGTCTCCCTTCTTGCAGCCTTCTGCAGCCTGCTGCTGGCTCTTTGTTGTCTGGAGACTCACTAAGATTCTAACATTTTACCTAAATTGCTCAGTGGAAAAATATCAGAATATTTCATTTCATCAGCTTGAAGTGTTTTGCTTCTCTATGGTTGAAGCACTTCAATTCAGCTGTAATATTTTGACTTTAGCAAAATAACAAAATACTCTAGACTGTAAGCACTGAAGTCAATGCAAGAAGATTGAAGTTTGCTGTGAGTGTCTTTTTGAGGTATTTCATGTCATGAGCAATTTTGACTTTTTATTTTGATTATAAGCAAGAGGAAAAATTTGTCTTTTGTTTTTTGTTTTTTGGGGTTTTTTTAGGAAAAAGAAATTTCCCCAAAAAGTTCGAAACAAAAATTTCAAATTTTGTTCTGTTCTAATAAAAATAGTTATTGTCCAGCCACTGATTGCTCATACCAAAAATATGGTTGCTTCCCCCAGAATTTAGTCTTTTGATTATCATTGACCGTACCATGATACACAGATTGACAGGTTTCTGTAAGAGAAGTGCTCTCTGGAGTTGATTTACCTTCAATTCCAAACATCGTGGAAATTTGCATTTGTCTTTGCCTGGCCACACTCCTCTTGGGTTTAAAACAGTGCTTACAACTGAAGTCGCTCAACAAAATGAACTCTAAGGTAGCTTGATCTTTCAGTCTACCCAGATGGATAGCTAAAGGCTTGTCCAGTCTCCCAGTGTCAGCACGAGATTCAAGCACGCAGCCCTGTGGTCTGGCCCCCGCACACATTAGGTTTCCACGTGCTCCTCTCCCATCTCAGCTGGTCACAGGATCCCCAAGCCACAGGAAACCACCCAGGGCAAAGAGAACAGTCTTTCCCTTTTGTTTTAGCCCTGTCCCCATCTCACGGTCCAACTCCTCATCACGTGTTTCCATGCCATGATGCCAGTGGGTCAGCCTGCCAGACCACCTCTCCTCCCAAGCCCTATGTGGGGCCATACAGAGGCAGGTTGGGTAACTCTGGATAAGCTACAAAGTCCATGCCTGGCACCTGAAAGGTCTTTGCAATTAACAGGATAAATATAGAGCTCAAGAGCATGTACAGGAGTCAAAACCAGCCTCATTCAGTGATGTAACTTCTACCTCAGAAGGATCTAGAGGTTGCAATTGAGTCACATGTTCCTCCATTCTGGCTAAATGGCAAGGCAACTCATGTCATCCAAGTATTCCATAAACTACTTCAGAACCAGAGCAGAGATTTAATTTATTTTTTGGTCTCAAATGAGCAAGGCTACATAGATGAGTCAGGCAGGCCACAGGCCTTGTCTCACAACCCAGAAAAGGCTGAACTTACACCTCCAACCTTTTCTAGACTTTTCTCTCTGGAAAAAGTTGAAATTACTCCAGTAAACAACTAGTAATTGAAGAGAACCTACTATCTGAATCTGAGTAGTTGACTGCAGCTCATTAGGCTTTAGAGGGGTGAAAAGCCCTTTTGCAGGTGAGTGAAAAAAAAGGTGTATGTGCTTCCTCTGTTGTTTCACCCTTTTCTAATTTCATCATGACTCAATCCAACAAACACTATATAAAATAAAATGCTTTAAAACCTTAACTGCAGTTATAGCTTCCATGGAATCAACACTCCTTTAAAATAAATGGGACCACATTTGTCTTTGTTTGGTTTCTGTTTACCTCAAGTCACCTTTCACATCAAAAAAAAAAGTGTGTATATGACCAAAACACATGCAATTCTGAAGTAAATCTGGGAATACTTAGAAATGTTGTAACTATGTTACTTCCTGGGAAGAATTTTAGCAAATCTAGGAGTTCTTGTTGTTGTTGATTGCAATGTGTCTTCTTGGCCTTTCAAGATCACAGAAGGAAACGTCGAAGGGTTATTGTGAATTTCTGCAACTCAACAGCCATCCCATTCACTATAACTGAGATTTTCAGTCTAGCAGACTGGGATCAAAGGACGGAACGTAGCCAAACATCTGTCCTGATTTCTGTAAGGTAATGCATGACCTTTGAAAGAGGAATCAGTTGAAACATCAGGTAGAGAGATAAGGAAGGAAACCTTTGTGTTGTGAATACGGATCATTGCTTCGAAATCTTACTGTGTTCAAAACCAGCCAAATGTACGGCACAGGTGAGAGAACTACTAAATATGAAATCCTCAGTACAAATGTAAGTGAGGCCTCCTTGGTTCTGCTCATGTCTTAATAAAATCAATTTAAAGCCATAAACCTTCCTTTCTCATTGATGCTAGATCAAACCCTTTAAGCGGTGGGGCAGGGGAACTGGAGGGTGAAGAGGGTGAATAAAGGCACAAAGGCATCCTAAAGAAGCACTTTTGAAATATCAGCTCTAACTGGGACATGTATTATGTTAGCTTCACTCTCTTATGTGGGCAGAAATCCCCCATTGCCAGTGAGAGGACCCTGCTCTGAACGTGCAAAGGAAATGGAGGCTGTTGGAAGGAAGCAGGAGGTACTGAACTCTGGGCATCAGGGAGGGAAAGCAATGCAGAATGCAGACTTCATGTGTGTGAGCAGACACGTCATGATTTGTAGGAAAAGAGAGAAGAAAACACTAGGAGGAAACCTTGGTAGTTTATTTTATTTTCTTCCTGTGAGCTGACAGTAAATATTGGAAATTCTGAAAAAGAAAAAGGTGGGAAAGGACATTTTATGTGATTTTTTTTTTTTCTTACCCATGCATTGATTTTTTTTAAAAAAATAAAGTTAAATTGATGTTACTCTTGCTGCATTTCAATCTTCTGAAATGGTATTTCAGGACTTATTTTAGTACAGATATCTCATTTCCTAAACTCACAAGACTTAGAGGCTGAGGCTAAGTTTTCTATTTTCTAATGTAAGGTTTTTCTTAATGTAGAGGTGTGTCGGTAGACAAAGAATTTGTTGATGTACTTTCACAAGCAGTGTAACTGTTTCCATGGCTCCAAGATGTTTTACATTGTATAATATTTATTTTTTTAAAAACTATACCTCGCAGGAGTTTCTAAATGCTAATTAAATGATACATAATCCACTTTCTATGCTTGAAGAGGCAAAAGAAAATTTCTGATTTCAATTTTAAAAAAAATATTATTCTCTCAATAGTTCTAGGTTGTTTTTTTTTCCTGCGGCAGAAAAAGGTGATTTTTTTTTTCCCGTCAGTACCTTCAAAACTTCTGAAAATCTCTAGTTTTGTGTGTCGGCTGGTACCACCAATAACCTGTGCTTCAACACAGGTTCCCAAGCAAATACAAGCTGGAAATGTTACCCAAGGCCAAGACAGGCCCCCAAAAGATCTGTAACTCCCACTGCCTGCAAACCTCTCCTTCTGCCAGGGGAATCCAGGTCAGAAACATGGATGCGGGTGCTGTGCACCCGGTGCTCCTGGGTCCAGCGTTTCCAGGGCTGGGCAGCTCCAGCGAGCAGCTGGTGCGTAGCGGGCCAGCCTGTGCGCAGCGCCTGTGGCGCATTGTGAGTACGTCGGACTTACTACATGTGCGGAAGCCAACAGCGCAGCAGGGACGCGCTTCGACTCCAGTCACCCTCCGCACGGTCTGCGCTGTTAATGTACACATGTGAGCTGTCCGGGGCTTCCAAACATCTGGAAACCCCAAATAAATGGCTAAATTCCTTTCCCATCTGGAGATCATTTATATACAACATCCACGCTAGCTGTCATGCTGGTCCCTTATCTCTTGAATGACAGGCAGGAATGAGGAAGGCAAGAGGAATTATTGGTATTCATTGCTTCTCTTTCTATTCTGCATAAACAGAATCTTTTACATTACTGACAGTCAGGATTTCTGTGGAGCAGAGGGACAGACATTGCCACAGGAGCAACACCTCCTCTGCTCTGCTTCAGCTCCTAATGATAACCTCAATTTTTACCTCAACACCTCACTCTCAGAGCACCTGCGTAGGCAAGTGGGCATGCGGTAAACGCGTCTTAACCTCATCTTTTTTTTTGCCTTGCTCTGGTTGCAGGGGAGAGCGCGATGATTTCTGTAGTGTCACAGCGAAGGGGGCTCCTGAGGACAGGAGCAATTACCAGTGAGCAGGTTATGGGGACAACTCCTGGCCCTCCTGTTCTCCCCAGTTTCAAAGCCTGCGCAGTCGCGCTCCAAGCAGGCTATCGAGTGATGCCAAAGAGTCCCCAGCTAGTATCAGAGCAGGGATTGCTACGAAGATGCCTCCAGCTCCAGCAAAACGACCGTGCATTTGCCAAGGGATTCAGTAGCATTTACAGGGAATTTGACGGGAAGCCCTGTCGCGGCGGCGATCTGTCGGAGCTGTCGCTGCCAGAGCTGAAGGCCAGAACGCAGGTATCTACCCCCCTCTAGAGGCAAAAGTCTGAAGCATCTGTTTCACGCGCAAAAGCACTTGGCTGATCTGAAGCGACGGCGGGGACCCAGGCGCTCCTGGCTGCCACACCACGGACACAGCTAATGACTCAGGTTGTATTTCTTGCACCAGTTTCCTGTCTTTTCTTGCACGCTCACAGCTTCGGCGTTTCCCACCCGTAGAACTCCTGTTTGCCTGCGTGAAGTGGGTACCACCCCCCGCCGGTTCCGTGGGGTTGCATGTTACACACCTCTGCTCAGGTGTAAGAAACTAAAAGGTGAAAGGCAGTGGAGAACCCAGGTTTCTGACTCAGTGTTGACTGCACAGAAAAAAAAAATACCCACCATGAATAGTGGGGTTTAAAAATATTTCTTAATATTTTTGCCTCCTTTGTTTCAGTCTAAATCATACAGCAATTATCTGTGTCTGAAGGGAGTAAGTATATTGGGGGTTTTTTCAGATTAATCACAAGACTGCAAAGTTTTGACAAGCCCTTAGGAAATACAGTGCATACATAGATATATATGTTGCTCCCCCTATAGCTGACCTTCTCTGAGCTCTACCCTGCCAAAGAGAATCAGCATCTTGTGGGGACCCTGCAGTGACACAGAAAAATGCAGTTTTCACAATTATTACACACAGATATGTCAGGTTTACCAGTACAGATGTGGAAATACTTTGCACGACTGAAGATGGCAGGCTGGAAAATATTAGAGGTACAAGAAACTGTAAGATCTTTTACCCCATAAAGTACCTTCCCTAAAACATGTGGAATAACACAATGCAAAAAATCACATTATTGTGTTAAAATCAATTTGTCAAAAAGACACCATGGGGTTGAGTTGAAGCTTTTGAGCTTTCATTTTTTTCAGAAGGTTGTGCTGCAGCCCTGAAGTCCCCTGAAGTCAAGGTGAGTTTTGCTGTTGATTTCTGCCCAGAATAGGATAGGAGGAAGTAAATAAGCACGGTTACAATGTTAAGGCATGACGTTAAGCTGGAGGACACAGACAGGGATGTCAAGATTGGAAGGACAGAAAGGCCTTGGAAGAAGCTGTTTCATCTGTAAATTTGATTCTCAAAGTGCAAGTATGCAATCACAAATGTACAAGCATATGTTTCATTTGAACAGCTTTTGGTGCAAGTTTTCAGTTACACATTATCCTGATTATGCAGGAGTTTGTTATGGACATGTAATCAAAGTGTGTAGGTCTGTGAGTGTGGGTCACAGGGCCTTACTTTCCTTGTTCTCATGGCAGTCAGAAAGTTTGAAATGAGTGGGGAGAAGGTACTGAACTTCTGGTACAACTGCCATGTTTTTTAATTCCCTTTTTTGCAAGGCTGCAGAATCACAGAACAGTTGAGGTTGAAAGGTGCCTCTGGAGATTGTCTAGTCTGGAGATTGTCTAGTCCAAACCTAGACCAACACCACTGCTCAAAGCTACAGCAAGTTGCACAGGGCCATATTCATTTGAGTTTTGGATATATCCATAGTGGAGAATCCATAATCTCTCCAGGCAACTTGTTCCCTTTTTTGACTATCCTCACAGTAATTTTTTTTCTTACCTTTAAATAGAATTTCCTGTGTTTCAACTGTTGCAGGGCAAAGATGAAACAGAGGATGCTGATGTTGTTTTTACCACTATGAGATCATAGAATCACAAAATCATTAAGGTTGGAAAAGGTCTTTAAGATCAAGTCCAACCATCAACCCAACACCACCATGCCCCCTAAACCATGTCCCGAAGTGCCACGTCCACATGTTTTTTGAACGCTTCCAGTGATGATGACTCCACCACCTCCCTGGGCAGCCTGTTCCAATGTTTCACCACTCTCTCAGTATTCCTAATACCCAGTCTAAATCTCCCTTGGAGCAACTTGAGGCCATTTCCTC
>NW_010541912.1:0-37126 GCF_000687285.1 Phaethon lepturus
CTGCGCACGGAGTGCGGCGGCGCCCAGCCGGTGGAGAGGGGCCTCTTCAAGCTGGTGGCGACCGTGTCCTCTAAGGTACCGTGGCCCTGCTGCCGCCTCTACTGCTGCTGTGCGCCGACGACCCGTGTAGGCCGGGACCGCGCCTTCAGGCGGGCGGGGTCGGTTTGATGCAGTCGGGCATTTCGTTGTACTCTTGAAGGGGCTTTTGAAAGCAGCAGGCTCTCTCCAGGTTTACAGCGCTGCTCCACGCGGGTCTTTCGGGATCCCTTGTGGGCGCGAAGCTTTTGTTAGCGGTCTGGAGAGTAGCGTCTCGATGCGAGGTGCTGGCCTGTCCCGATAAACAAGAGTACGGTGGCCTTCTCTTCGTTACTTCCCGGTTGTGCAGCAGCGTACCTGCGTGCAAAGCAGGCCGTTAATTAAGGAACACAGCTCTAGAGTGACCACCGTGAAAAGCTGTGCTCAGCACTGACTTTTCTATACTTAGACTGTTCTATAGTTTGTAAGCGAAGCATGCATTTCTGGTGTTTGAGGTGCTGAAGCTCAGCCCTACAAGGTTAACAACTTTCATTAACTGTACAGCCTCTTATATCGAATAAAACAGGTCTTGAGAACTGGGCTTTACAGGAGACTGTAAAGGATATTGTGCCTTAAGTTCAGGACCATCACAATCTTCTAAAGGCGTGTGGTTTTGTTTGGAGGATTGTTCTGTACCACAAAGTATATTGTTTAAAAAGTAAATTGAACCAGCTTTACAATTTGTGAATATCTTATACTTTTTTTTTCCCCATATCAAGAGATTATGATAGTTGTGCTGCTTAAAGCAGTAGTAGAAGTCACTTGAAAGTTGGTACTGCAGTCCTCAAACAGAAAGCACCAGTTGTTAACTAATCATTTCTAGGAAGGAGTAGGACTTACTATGTTGATGGTGTCATTATATTCCTCCTCCATTTTGTTCCTCTACCCAGAATGAACCAGTTCAGAAATATGTTCAGGAAGTGATCACTCGAGACAAAGCAGCTCAAAGTCTGCGACCCTCTTTAGGAAGCACTCAGCGAATAATTCAGGAACTCCGTTCTTCCAAGCAAGAGAAAAGGAAGGAAAACCGCTATCGTGTCATAGCCAGCCATCGACCTAACTGTACTGAAACAGTTGCACCTGTCATAAATGGCGAAGCATCAATTGATGGTGACAGATCAGACTCAGAAGCAACGGAAGATGCTTCACAAAAGGAGAGCAGTGCTATGGAGAAAAGGTTGGACTGCTGTGGGAAATTCCAGTTGTTTGATATTGAACAAGAAGAGGAGGTGATGGGAGACTCCAGTGTAACTGCTGCAGACCCACAGGTCAGCAACCGAACTTAGTGTACTTGAAGTACTTATATCACTGATTGGCACATGTGGGCAAACTGACTGCTGTAGAAGTTTTTTTGCATTGTAAGTATTCCACTATTGAACAGGAGTTTTACCTAGGTATTTGCAAGTTGGAATGGTTAATACATTGTACAGCAAGTAACTTCCATAAAGATTCTGAAATGCAGTAATGTTGTTGAGACAGACAGCTGTGTGGAGTTGGCTGCTACAGGAAGGGCTTGTACCTCCCAGTTTTTTCTGTACCCTGTTCTGATGTATAAATTCTCACATTCATCTGTCAGGTGGATCTCTGAGGTTTTTGATTAATTTCTTCCGTCCCTAGAAAAAGAAAAAAATCTATTTCAGTGTCTTCTCATCCACCCAGGTGTCTAGGAATGTCACTCGTAGGTAAGAGTCACTAAAATAAAAGATACTTTTGAGCCTCCCCTTCTCATAATTCCAATGCATGATTTTATTGTATACTTTGTTTTAGCAAAGCTCCAGGTATCTGATAGGCTGCTTAAGCTCCTCCATCCTGTTTTCATTGGTATTATGTGTTTATGTTTTCAGTTGGAGGAGTATTTGCTCAATATCTAGAATGGTTTTAGTATAAGAAACTCTGCCTTCTGTGTAGGGTGGCCTGCATACAGAGTGTTAGGAAGATTTTGTATTAGAGAGACTCATAACCATATGGAAAAGAAGGTCAGAGGGCTGTGTGTGCTTTCCTTAGTAGTTCCTTCACTGTATGTAAGTACACGTGGATGCTTTACTTATGCAGCCCATCACAGCTGTGAGGAAAACTTAAATGCTTAAAGAAGATACTTGGGTGAGGAAAAGCTCAACCAGCTGTCACCCTTCAGCATTTCTAATGCTAACATACCTGTGTGGACCTTCAAGTACAGGCCACTAAAGCCTGTACTTGACAAAAAAAAGCCTAACGTTGCAAATAATTTGTTAGGAAGGAGAAAGCGCGAAGACATTCCTTCTGCATTAATGTTGAAGTGAGGGAATAAAAAGTGTTATCTGTAGGGCCTGTCAGCCTTTTCCTGTTAATGTGATGGTTTGTTTCTGCTGCATACTTTGTATACTGTAATCTGCTTGCATGTTAACCCACACTACTGTATGCACATCTTCCCTGCAGTGTTGCAAGTGTAACGCTCTAGAAAGCACAGGCTGTCTTCAAACTTGTCTTTTCAACCAACATGTCATCAGAAACAGATTAACAGTTCTATTGGCATAGATGAACAGTTCTATAGGACTAGTGATACCCCTTCAGTAGTTTCTAATTAACTTGGCCCAGAAGTTTTCTGCTGTTACCTGAAATAAGGCATGGCTGGCTGTACTAAGTTAACTGGAAAATTCTTCGGTGTCTTTCTGTTCTAGGTTGCTAATAATCCAATTATCTGCGTTCAGATGGGAAAATGTTTGGGTCTAAGATTTCAGAATGTCATACTTGGCTAGCTGTTGGCTACAGTCTACAAAGAAAACTGTTGGCTGTAACTAAGACTTTGTGCGTGTGGCTTCAGGGGAAGTATGCACTTCTTTTTAATTTTTTCTCAGCAGAAGACTGATCCAGATGTGATTCTCTGCAATGCAGTAGAGATGATCCGTGAGCGTTTAAATGTGTCTGAAGAAGGTAAAAGTGAACACCATGAGAAAGAAGATGAGTATGTTTATGACATCTACTATATGGAAACATCAGCCCCTGGTTGGATCCAGAATATCCTTTCCGTACAGCCCTACAGAGAAGAATATGAACTGGTAAGGATGTGGGAAAACAGATTTTCTTTGATAGAAAGGTCACAAATAAACATGCTTAAAATCCTATCATTAGAAGTTGCCATGCCGTGAAGAATCCTTTGAGATACCACACGTGTGCTTAGTGACTTCTGTGTTAAGCTTTTTGTAACTACCAGTCCTGTGTTCTTCCAGGTTACTGTTGATTCAAGCAAATTATGATACAACAATGAAAATTGAAGGGATAATGCTCATGTATTCAGAAGAATTTGTCTGGCTTCAAATTGCCAAATAAATTTTGGCACACAAATGTAAACATAAGTTATTCACATCTCATTTGTGACTAGGAGGCAGTTGTAAATACAGTTGGGTAAAAATAAAAAGGAGCAAGGGGGACATATAAAACATTTTCAACATTTGAGGACTTGGCTTTAATCGTAACACGAGAGACTTTCTTGCAATAGAATTGTCCTTCAGTGACTATGGAGTTAGGAAGTCAAATGTAAACTTTAGTCTTTCATTGGATAGATACTGTGACTTGCATATCGGGAACCTGAAGCTACTTTTTCTGTTCCTTCATCTATTACACTATTGCTGAAGTGAGCAGGATTAATTTAGACATTAACCTTGACATCTAAATGTGTGACTTAATTCATTTTTTCACCTGAAGCAGATTGCTGTGCTATGGTGAATATACCGACAACGTGAATTTTTATACAGTGTGCTTTGTGCAACTGTTGAATAACTTATGCTTGCAGTACATTAAGTATCTCTTGACTCTTCATGATCCATATAGTATCATATAGGTGGATGAAAGTCTGCTTAATGCCAAGTGACTGTGTTTATAGTGAATGTTATGTTTTGTGTTGACATGCAGGTAGATGATGATCATCTTTCAGGGGAAATATATGAAGATGAAGATGATGAAAATGATGAAAATAACTGGCGTAATGATTATCCTGACGAAGATGAATTCTTACCTGAGGAAGATGGTGATGGAGAAAAAGGTATGCCTGTCATAAATACTGTTTTCTTTAATGCTGTGCACATATGAATCCCATCCATTTTTAAATGCTAGCTCTAAAAAAAAAAAAAAGCAACTGAGTACTGCTGTGGTAGTGTTCTCTTATAATGGGTTGAATGTCCTTAGGGAAGAGTCTCTTGGAAGTACAAGGGATCTTAATTTTGACTTTGCCAAAACACTAAGAATTCCAGGCTGCTGCACTTGCAGAAGACTGTTTTGAGAAGGGATAGATGACTTGGTTCCACATGCTTGTGAAACCCTGTCTTTGCTTTCTTAACTCCCCATCCCAGTGCTTGAATTGTGCATCCAAGTACAATTCAGACTTCCTCTAATACAGAAGTTGTTCAGACTTTATATTTGTTATTGTGTGTTACTCAAGCAGCTTACAATAGTCTGCTTAACTGAAAGTATTGGTGCTTTTTCTTCAGAGTCTGAGGAGAGCTTCAGTGATGAGGACCAATGTTATAGGAGAAGAACATGGAACAAATACCGACAAGAGGTTCTACAGGAATTTGGATATGATGAGATCCAGGATTTGGATTCTGACTAACAGCCCTCTTTTGAAGGTGAAATGCATACTGAAGATGCAATTCTGCTGTTGCAGTAGAACTGAAAATCTAGAGCGCTGCTGATGGCTACTCATAAGAATTTTGAAAACAAAAAAAAATAAATGGAAAAACCACATTCCAGTAGAAGTTGTGCTCATTGGAACAGTAGGAAACCAATCTTTACATGGATGAGCTTTAAGCTAAATTTTTGCATGTCTCACCTTTAAAACTGGTGATGAGTAGCACAGTTCACCCTAATGCTTACTGCCTAGGCTTGAGTATTAGATACGAGATTAGGATTCCAGTAAATGCTAAAACCTTTTACAACCTGAGCTGTTGCTATCTGAGCAGCCAGGTATTAAACAGATGGGTGTAAACATGCCACTTGACAATACAAATTTTCATTCCAAGAAAAAGATACCCTATGCTTTAAAGTAGATTTTTCTGCCTATGCTGTGATGCTGAGGTTCTGAAGTTGTTTTTTTTTCCCAAAGCTGCATGCCCAAACATTTGTACCTGTACAGACACTACCTCCACATTATATATGGAGGCACTGTTGGCAGCAGCCCTTCTTGTCATGACTAATGTATCAGGTTTCACAGGAAGATGAACATGTCTGCCACGATGGCAAGTGGAAGTCCTGGAAAAAGGCACTGTGTCCTAGTGCTTTCTACTGAATTTGTTCCTAAGTTTCAAGTTACCTTCTTTACATGTGTTTGACCTGTCCATGTTATTGCTGGATTTCTCTCCAGTAACTTTACTAGTAGAGCAAAACAATATATGTGCATTTAAATTGTAAATAAAGAATTTTTTCTAAGTTTTCTTTACTCATGTAAAGATCATAGGAGTTGGTACAGCTGAAGCCATGTCAGCATTTTAACTTGCATTCATCTTTAAAACAATTTAATCTTACCTGAGTGGACACACAAAGTATTTAGCACTCTCCTACTAAATAGCTAATAGGGTGTTAGATTTATGTCAGTCGTGAGCTGTAGGTTGCAGTGACTTTAGGTCAAGGTAGTGGGGACAAACTACTTTTTTCTTTCGTTTCACAGAAAGATTGATATGGCTGTTAACCTATGCCATGACCTGAGCTTGTTAAAGCTATGCTGCCCAATGGACAGATGTCTCAACTTAGATACTAAATTCATTCTAATCATATGAAAGACTAAAGAGTTGGTCCTCAGTTAAAATTTAACTATCATCTTAAATCCCAATGCTGCTTCACAAAGGTAGCCCAAGACTCCATCTTATGTTAGTTTTCATGATCTACCACATGCCATTAGCTGTAGCTTTTTGTTTAAGATCATAACTTTAGTTTGGATTCTTGTGCTGAATTCCTAAATATTCTTACCATTATTCAAGTGTCTGATGTAAATGTGGTGCAGCATTTGAAGTGTGCATTGCTTTAGCCATATTCTTGTGATTACAAGATTTAGTTCAACTTACATGCACAAAACAAATGCACATGTGGACAACCTCAGGTCAACTGAGGTAAACATCCTGAACAAGGATAAAAATTCCAGGTATTTTTGAAGTATATCTCACTCTGCTGCCCAAGCAGCCTGGCTTCATGTTAACCTTTTGCTGCACCAAAATTCAGTATCAAAGCATCCTGATGTTAGGCTTAGCGCTTTGGAATTACAAATACTACTAATTATCATTGGTCTACTTTTTATTTCTGCTTTTATTCCTATTTTCTCTGCCTGCTATCTAGCTTTCAAGATATAGTTGTTGCCACAGAACTTCTGCTATAGAAGAAAAAACATGACTTGTTCTGTGAGGGTTTTGGATGATCATTTTCTAGTAAACACTGAAATTTACACGGGGGATTTTCTGACTGCTGAGGTAACACTGCTACTGTGTGTGCACTGAAATGGTTCAGAAACAAATGCCTACAAGCTTCCAACAGAACATTTTAATTTTGGAAGTTTCATAAAGCCTGTCAGAAGTTAAGCTAACAGGAAAGAATCATCAAATGTTAATCAAATCTATGGTGCTAAGGTTCTTTGTTGATTAAATCCTTGCCACAGTCAGATACCACATTTCCACATAGCATACGGAATAACATACTTATCTTTAAGGGACAAAGGTTGGTTCGGTCTTTAAATAATGTAGCACAACTTTATTCATTTTTCTGCTAATAATGACAAATTAGGTATTTTGTTGTGACCAGTTTTTTCTGGGATAAGAACTGAGATAGCACAGCAAATCACTTCATGCAAACATCCATCAGAATTAAGCTGGAAATGACTTTTGGTCTTTTGAGTCAAAGTGGTTTTCAGTCCAACTTAAAAATGCATTACTTCAGAACCAGGCAGTGAAGAAATCTGATTTGATCCATTAGCTCTTACCATTTTAATACCAATTCTGAAGAAGGAACAGTATTGATGCATAGCTTGTGTGCCTGAAATGAGTAGGTAATCATTATCCAATGAAAACATGCCCTGAAAATATGCCACAGTTTAGGAGGGTGACGTGAGGGCATGCCTTAGTGGGAATCCAACTGCAAGTAAGTACGTTTTCAATGCTTCTGAAAGACCACTGGAAACAGTTTTCACGTTCTTTCCAGTTCCATCTCTTCCCTTTTGTTGTCATAATTGCTTTATCCTCCCTCCTGTTTCTTGTAATGGCTTTGAAATTTTAGTTGGATTTGATTTCTAACTTCTTTTCTTCATTTGCGTCCATCTCTGTTAAAACACAGTAACAGAGCAGCTGCATATTTCGTGTGACTGTACCTGCAGAAAAAATTTGAAGATAAATCAGAAGAATAGCCACCTATCTCAACTCTAATTATGCAAAGTGCATCTGGCTAATGAAAGTTAGTTGTCAAGAATGCTGCCTCACTTCTTTTAAGGGAAACACATGAGAGAAGTTCATGCAGAAAGTGTCTTCCACTTGATTTCTTTAAACAAATAATGTTTAAAATTGTTCTGTTTATATCCTAAGGTGTTCTTCTAGGCACCCCACCAAGTAACTGAAGTAAAATATTTTTTCTCTATAATTAAAAAGTGTAAAATTGGTACAATAACAGAATAAAACAAGAACTTCAAATAGCACACAGGGAAGTGACATGATTACAGATTATTTATATATTCACTATCTGCTGCAGCACCACAACCTGTTGCCTTCTAAGATTATGCTATAAACCTTCCATTCCATATCCCTCATCATGGTTTTCTCACGTAGTAACAATGACAACAGTGTACTGCTGGAGAGAAATGTATAATTTAGCTGCAGTAATTCAATACAAGGCAGAATTCCATCTGTGACTGACATAAAATCTATCCATCTTCAAGCAAGTGATTCAGTAAAGCAAGACAGTTAGCTTGCATTATCAAGAATGTCCAGCCCTTTTATAGTCATCAACTTTGCTTAAGAAAAAGACTTTTCATGTGCTTGATTAAAGAGAAACGCAGAAAAACTGAGGACAAAGTCTGTAGAAAGTGGGTGGTCTTTTAAATATACAGTAAAATCTGGCTGTAAAACACATACATAAAATCAATATACCCCTTTACTGGGTCTGCCTGGGATGCAGTTAACATTCTTCATAGCAGCCCACATGGTGCTCTGTTCTGGATTTGTCACTCAAACAGGGTTGGTAACACTCCAATGTTTTAGCTATTGCTGAAGAGTGCTTGCACAGTATCAAGGCTTTTTCCCCCTCCCACTCTGCCCTCCCTGCAACCAGCAGGATGGGGACGGGCAGGAAGTTCAGAGGGGAGATGGCCAGAACAGCTGACGCAAACTAGGCAAAGGGATATTCCATGCCGTATGATGTCATGCTGAGCAATAAAAACAGGGGCAGAGGAAGAAGTGCATGCAAGTGGGAGGGTGTCTTCCAAGGTGGCCGTTGCTTGGAGACTGGTTGCGCATCGGTCTCCTTGTGGGAGGTGGTAAGTACCTTTCCAGCGGCAGGGTTTTTTTCCTTCGCTTACTAAACTGTCTTTATCTTGACCAACAAGTCTTCTCACCTTTGCCCTTCCTATTCTCCCCCTCATCCTGCTGGGGTGTGCTGGTGAGCAAGCAGCTCTGTGGTTACTTGGTTACTTAGACCACAACCCTTTTCATCAACAAATGAAGATTCACTTATTTAATTTTCCTCTTTCCTAATAAAATCTCCATCTACAAAGAAGCTTACCTAAAATCTTGTTGATAAACTGAGGTCTCCTTGATGCAGGTAAATAGACTCCCAAGAAAAAGACTGGAACTCCAGATAAAGCAATGGCAATTCCAATCAATGAATTTATAGTGTCACTATAGAGTGGCACTACCACCAGAAATACTGTGCATATACAAAATATTATTGGAAAAGCCACACTCAGCTGCAGACAGAAAAAACAGAACAGAATGTTATTGAAATACTCATTGTCTACAGTTACAAACATTTTGGTGAGAGTTACAGAGTTTTCCCTCTCAACTCCACTTTGTTAAATCATCTGCTCTTCCTCTTACACATCTATTTGGAACCGTAAGCAAATTGCAGAATAATTCTTGAACAGAACTGCTGCTAAAAATTGCAAAAGTAATGAAGTACGGTAACTCTGCTGTGTTGAAAGAAACTATGTACCAGCATGAAGTGTTTTATAAAACACAGGAAACAAGAATTACTTTTTTGTGTAAAGTATCAAGGTGATAAGAGGATCAGATACTGAACTGAAACACCATCAGAGCTAAATGTGGTCCACATTGCCAGAATTAATTAACTTAAGCATTCCTAAGTAGAGGTTTCTAATCCAAGAAAGAAGGCAAACGACTACGTTAGCCTTATTGACACATTCTCTAGTTGATAGAAGGGATACTGATTGAACTAACATACAATGAAAGAATATACTACTACAACAATCACTTTTTCTTATCTAGCAGACAAGCTAGCTTTCATGGTACAATATAAAATGGAAGCAGTGTTCTACATCCTGATCAGTTTGTAACCTTCAGGCATAACATGTATGGTCCAGATTTTAGACAGTACTTTTATATTACGTGGAAGACAGGGATTTTAAACAATTCTGTAGTAAGTAAACATTACCTTAAGAGGCCTGGGTCGATCTGGTTCCTTCCAACGTAGATATAATTGCCCAGCAATAGACAGACCAACAAAAAACCAGTAACTGAAACTGAAGTAATTAATAAGTTTGAAGACATCTTCCACAGCCAGGTAAATAAGGGTCATAGCACACTGTCAGAAAAGAACAAGATTGAGATGAACACAAAAGTTTGAAACTTACTGTTTATACTGCTTTTTGCCTGAAAGCAACACTTCATACTCACTCCTTGGTGTTTGGCATGATTTTATGGCTCAAAAATCACTCTCAGGAATCACCTCTATGACAGTAAATCTGAAGTTCTCATGATCTTTTAAAGATTTCCTTTAACTAATTCATATAGTCACATCTGAATGGCTGAAAAGAAAAGCAGTAACAACTTACATTGAAGAGCAGTGCTGGCACGGGTGTGAACCTCCCTATGTGGATCATAGACAACAGATCAGGAAGGTGACCTTCTCGAGATCCTACAAAAAATAGCCTAAAAAAAAAAAAAAAAGTTGAGGCCATAAGGCCATAAGTGTGAGAGAATGTATTACAGAAAATCAAACAATACCAGTCAAAATAAGTATTTACACCACTTAATTTCCATCCTTTAAACTGGAACATGGATTCAAGCCTTCTTGTAAAGATGTACTGTACAACCACCATTAAAAGATATATAAGCTTTTAGAAACATGCTGTTAACACCCATTTTTAAAAAACAATCCTACAGGTAAAATAGAAAACATCTACAGTAACTGAAATAAATTTCTGCTATTTTAAAAAATTCTAAAAGCTAAAGCTGAAAACATTCCAGCTTATAGCAGAACAGTTTTCAATGCCAACCAGAAGAGATGTCCAGGTGTCTAAAAGAGTTCACCCAAACACATAGTCAAAAAACAAGCACACATCATTTTATTATCAATTCCAAATTGTTCTATATTGACTACTTCACCAGATCATGTTCATATTTGTTCTCAGTACAGAGGCATTGCACATACATTCAATGGACAGGAAGGATGTTAAAATGCCTGAATAAATCTAGTTAAAACTTTCACTAGTCACATTCATAATCAGTGCTCAGATGAAAAGCTTCTATACTGTATCCTAAGCTTTTTGACTGCAGCTTAATAGCAGTAGCAACTTTTAAGGAGAAAAAGATACTAAGATTTTTTTAAAAGTCAGTAAGTTTTAAGTAAATACATTTGAAAACAGGAGCTTGCTAAAATTATTGCATCAAGTAAAATGGAAGATAATCTAAATAATCAGAACGCCTGAGGACTCACCACACAGACCAATGTTCATTTGATCTTTAACTGCACTCTGCATACAGCTAGGAACACTTCGGGGAAGTAAAGTAGTGTTAAGGGTGTATGTACACACATGTAGGGTTTACTTAGGTCTGGTATTTTATTGTGGCTATTCATTATAGATTTGGTTACAAGAGTATTTTTGCCATTGTCAGAACAGATGAGCATAACGGTCACATGTAAAAATACTCAGGAACATTTGTGAAAGAGAAAGAGATATGCACTACCTTGATGATGCTAGAATTGAAGCATTAAGTCCACCAAAACAAGAAAAGGCTACCGCAATGGGAATTGTCCAGCTGAAGATACCAAATACCTGATCAGCAAATGTCTAACGAAAGGGGAAAGAAAAAGGAAACATGAACATATCTGCAAAGCACCATAATTAAAACAATGACATTAACGCTTTTGTAAGAAGTTTGTATGGAAAAATAGTAGTATAGTAAGGACATTCCATAATGCAGCACGAAGAAGCACATAGCTTTTTCATTAATTTATGGATTCTAAATAAGCACAAAATTCTTTAGCCAAGCACCTGAACTCACATTTTCTGCTCTCAAAAATAATGCTCAAAGGAAAACAAAATGGTTTTAGAATTTTCTCACCAATCCTAATATATTTTATTATCTGACTAAACTACAGAACTCAAGTGTAACATAGTGACTACAGAGAATAACGGACAAAAATATAATTGCATATCCAAAAAAGGAAGTGCCATACTGCAGATTATAAACACAGCAACCATCACACCTACTGTTTTATATACACTATTCTATGAATCTATTTTATTTTCCTTCTTTTTCAATTTCCCAGGCAACCTCTTCTTTTTCTTTACCTCCACCAGCAGGGCCTCTGGGCTCTACTCGCACAACATGGCAAATGGCAGAGCAAGAATGTAATTAGCAGTCATTTGTTAATGCTGCTAGACAACTGCAGGCCAACTGTGGTGACTTCACATGACAGAGCTCTGAAACCAAGAAGCCAGGAACATCAAAGTTTCACAGCAAGTGGTAAGAGTCATCAATTGCCAGTGATTTGGGACGTACAATGAAAATTATTAATAATTTTCAAGATATTGTCCTGGTCAATTCTGTCCAGCCTCCCGGATGGAGAAAAAACAGAGAGAGAATATCAGACAAAATGTTTGAAAAGTCAAGAAATTTAACACATGAAGACTGACAGCTATTCTAAATCCCATCTCGGTATAAGCACTGTACGTGTCTGAACATCAGCATGTTTGAAGTTAAGCAGAAAATGGCTCATGCTGTGTTCAGAGGACATGGGTGGAAGCCCTCCTATCCCAATTCTACCTACTGATAGCTAAATTACTCTTATGATTTCTTTTTTACTGAAGCAAACTAACAGTCATGGTAGCAAAAGTATCATGTCTACATTAGACAGCATGAAATCACTGTTTATAGAAAAAAAAAGCTGTATGTACCACTTACATATAAGTGGTATTCAAGCAAACCCCAAGGGTTTTGTGGGTATCAGAACTTTTTACATCTCAGCAGGTGGCAGTAATCTAAACCTTTTTATGAACCTTTCCCTAATCACCTTCTTAGTGCTCTCTTGCTTTATCAATTTCAATATCCTCAGACACAAAAATCATATATATTAGTTCAGTTTTCTGCAGGTCTGTCTTTTCTATTACTAAAATTTTCTTAACTTTTTAATACTTTAGTATTTTGAAACATCCCCCCCCCGACGTCCCCTTTAAACTATTGGTCTTCATCATTTATGAACTAATGAAGTTCAGTCAAAGTGGATTAACATTCAGAACCAGCCTTTGTTTGTAGCATATAAAGCTATCTGGATTTAACAATGGTCAAATCTTCATTTAATTACTCCAGGAACAAGATAACCAAAAGCAGTTCATTATGATCTATTTTATGGATGGTTTTTGTAGGTCAAAAAAGCCTAAATGACTTAATATAATTTATTTTATGTGTGTGTGAAATGAAATACTGATTTTCATGAGACAAAACCCTGCATATAACATCAATCTTTAAACCATAAAATGCAGAAAAATAACTGGCCAAGCTTTGGCTTATGTCAGTAAAAAGTTTCCTGTTCTTTGTCTGGGTTGACAAAGTGCTTTTTTCAGCATGTTATCCAGGTTAAGGTTCAGAATCCAACTCTGCTTAGCTGTAAACCATCATCTACACTAAAAAGCAAAATTCATTCCATCTTTTTGTGTATTTAGTTGAGCCTCAGCAAAGGCAGATAGGATTTCCTGCTGCTAAGGGACAATGCAAAAGCATATAATCACTTCAATGGGAACCTTGCCAAAAGGTTCAAAGTCAATGCATCAACTGTGTTAGTCACCCTGATTCTTACTAAAGCACCTCTCTTCCTGAGTTCTCTTAGTTTATACATATTACTATAGCTTCCCTCAAAATGGAGCTTCAACATGGGTGGAAAAATGCACACACACAGATTCCCACAGAAATTACAAAAATTAACATAATATAACTAATCCATGTATGAATTCTATCATGCTGAAATCAGAATATCAATTTCACTAAAGACCATGCCATAAGAAATGTGTTCTGTATACCATGGAGTACCCATTTTCAGTCAACTGAAACTGAACAAGCAACTAATTTACAGTATTGTATATGAAAGATTTCTGCTGCCCAAGAATAAATAATTGCAGAACACACAGTGCTTCTCTCAGGTCCTTACTGGATCTAAATGCAGCTCTGAGAAACCTGGTCTCCCAAAGCAGAATGTAATTCATAATGATCCAGTGAATGAATCAAGACAACTTCTCCAGAACAAGTTAAGAAAGAGGACAAGATGAAAAATCTAACAGGCAATAATTGTTGCAATATTTTAAAGGATGATTTAAACCTGGACCGCTGATTTCCAAAGCCAAAAAGCACGTGAAATTACTAGACACCAAACTTAAAACTGCTAGAGGATTTTTTTTTAATATGCAAATCTAAGATACAGAACTCACTCAACAAGATGTTAGAGAATTAAGATGTTTAGTAAGGTTGTCTAAAGGATAAGCATTTAGATAAGTAATATTAACAGCTAAAGTTAAAGAGGAGAGAGAAAACATATGAATATAATCTTATGCTGCAGGATGCAAGTTACCTAATATGTAATTTGGAGAAGTTTTTTCCCCCAAGCCCCAGGTTGGCATTTGTTCTTTGCAAGCATTTCCCATTTCCTTTTGAAACATCTAGTAATGGGCCAGTGTGGAATGCCAGATGTGGGACTAACTCAAAGGCTGTTTCCATCCTATAATGTATACCAAATCTTTCTAAGATATGCTAATGTTGTTTCACACATCCTGGAAAACGGCAATTGCTCATATAAGCGGTAAAAACCACAAAGAGTTAAGGCAAAGCTATGCTATCACTGCCACAAATTATACACAGATCAAGACGTTATAGATTCAATGTATTCTGGATGCAAGCTATACTACATATAACACCTGATGATCCAGCTTAAAGTCAAATAATTAACATCCCTCGATCTGTACAAGTCAGCCTCTTTGATAGAGAGAATAACCTAGTGACAGCCTTTGCCAAACTGTCGTTTTCAATGTATTTTCTAATGTCGCAGTTGTGATTCCTGAGAGACCAAAGGGTGGAGCATTAACTTCAAGAGCTTAACTTTTCCCTAAGTGAGGTAAGGCAAAAAAGTATTTTAATTGAGGATGATCTAGAAAGTTCGGCTTGGTTTGCCAAGTAGATCTGCCTGCAAAAGGATCTTTCAGCAAAACAAAGTTGAAAGGTACCTGGAGTCTGTCTAAACTTTCTAGTGATATTAACTAGCTTAACCTGCCTTTACACAGGTGTTTTCTGATAGGGTTTCACCCTCACTTCTAACATAAAAATCAGTCATGTTCACGTATTACTACTCAGACAATAAACACACTTTTAGACTTCAGAATACACATTTATAAATCCTTCAACACTCTCATTTTAACAGATGCCAAGAAATGCCTTCTCCAAAGCTGAGCTATACTCTCTTGTGAACAATGACAAAACCAAAGATCTCTACAGTGTTTCTTGCAGAAAGCGTTACTGAAGTGTAAGTAAAAGTGGCCACAATAAGCATTCAACTGTGCGCATATGTCAGAAGGTTATTTTGCATAAGAAAGGGCAGAGAAAAGTACAAAAAGCAATCAAGCACATACACCACGTGCACTGTACCAAGAGGCAAAAAAAAAAAACAAACCCAAAAACCAAAACAGGGAGAGAGAAGAGTTAGTGGCTGCTTTCTGATAAAACCGCAATCATGGATCCTCCACAAATGAGCTAGACCTGGGCTCTGAACTGAGCACCTGACCAATTCCACTTTAACTACCACTACTTCTGGGAGTAGTGAAGTGCATTTATAAAAACAAATGAGCTGGCAACAGGGGAGAGAATGGAGCATTCATAAGGGTATGCGGAGGATGACAGAGGAGCCTACCTGGAGGCAGCTATAGCAGAAGCATTTAGTCCGCCATAACAGGAGAAAGCCACCACTATGGGGATGGATTTCTTCTCAGGTTTCTTCTGAGAAAGTCTAAAGAGCAAGAAGGATTAAGAGATTAAATTGTCATCTCTGCTATAGTCTGACAAGTCGTGTAGTCCAGACTTGAACTATAACTGCTTCTAACAGCTAGGAAACAGTAAGAGAATTCAGTGGCTGATACAGCACTTGCAATTACAGATAAAGTCCTTTTATGCCCTCCCATCCATTCAACATGTAAGATACACATATATACACGCACACTGTAGAAAGACATGCACCTCGAATTGTTCCCCTTAGTTCTGATTTTTTTCCAAACCATCAACAGGGAATAATAATGAAGGAAGAAGCTTCCAGCCATGCACTTCTCAGCTGAACTGCCCTCATTTCGTCATGACTAAAATGCTACATTACTCCCAGAAGAATGGTAAAAAACTGAATTACAGCTTTGTTTCAAGACATGAATGACTTATTTAACTACATTTTATTTTTATCTTGGGTTAGTTTGATCTCATGATCATCAGCTGGTAATTTGTGAATGGTTTGCAAGAACACTTTTTTGTCCTTTTTAAGGTCCAAGCAAAGTTCTGTACAAACAGGTTGAACTAAAAGCAGTAGGAATTGCCTTGCATAAAGCAACAAAATACACAGGATACTGCCTCACACCCGGTAATTCAGGCACACAGATGATTAGAAAGAACCACATTTATGTTACAAATCAGAAGATGAGAACTGTTTCATCACACTTCGCTGCACACAAAAAGTGCACTTAGAGGCACACAAAAAAGGTCAGACTACACTGAGAGCATATGGAGCTGCGAGCACATGCTAGGCTGGCAAAGCACTGAACAGTATTGATCAGATGGACAAATGCAAAGAGAATGTAGTCTAACATGAATAAGAAACTTATACAGAACTATACCCAAAGATTATGAGGTGTTTCTATCAGGAAGTCTTAGAAGGTATCTACTGAGCCTCTTTATGTCACTCATTTCAAGATCCTATTGCACATGCAAGCTTTTCCAGGCTCAGTTCTGTAACATTCTCACCCTGAAAGTCACATATAGCAGTAAGGAGATTAATATATATGAGCAATCTGACTAGTATCTTGGAAGTGCAATTAATTCTGCTTTGACTTTTCTCTTGAGGCAGAGTATAAATATATTCACAAATTACAGGAAGATTTGGCAGTCAGAACTACAGTCTGTTTTCTCAATTTTAATCTTCTCAGGCCTTTAAGGAGCTACTTCCTAAAGGAAACAAAGAAACTATGATTTATGGCAATCAGGAAGCCACACATGCAAAAAAAACACCGAGTAGATGATGTTTTCTTCCACTGCCACAGATTACATTTGTCAAGATACTGTATGACATCTGTCCAGTTTGACCAAATTAGATTTAACGTCACATAGATTAAAGAAAGGAAAGAGAGTACACATCAACTGAAAACAAGAGTCAGAGAATTGTAAAGGTGCAAAAGAAAGCAATTTAAATGTTCAGGTTTCCTGTAATTCTTGTTTCAACCACCATTCTGTTGATTGATTCTACTCAAATGGACATAATTCTCTCCCTGTATTGGCAATACCTTTTCTTGAAGAAAATGGTATCAGTGCAGTGCTAGGTCTCTCTTCATTTTCAGGTCACCCAATACAATCTTATGGTATGGGGAATCAGCATTACTCTACTGCATTAATATACCGCATGTCCCCTACATGCAACACGTCTCTTCTGCATGGCCCACATTAAGATTACAGATGCCAGCTCCAACAGTAAAACAGTTTCGTTTATGTCTTCATTGAGGTGCTGAAGATACTTGATCTAAATCTTCTCAGGTGTTTATCCTGTTCTTAGCATTTTAATAGCCAGCTGTAGAATAAGGGCTCAATATTTTCCAGAGTCTCTTACCTTTCTCATATTGCAAATACTATGTAGCACTCTTTCAAGTTTTCGCTCAACTCTTCAGCTTGGCCTCCAAAGCCAGAGAACTTCTACGTAATTGGCAACAGGAGTGCTGCATTGGCAGTGAATTACGGCTAGCTCCAAGAAAGAAGGCAAATGACTTATTAAACAGCTCACTTCTAAAAGCAACTGCCTGACCCTCATGAAGAGTTCTTCCATTATAAGGTACAGAATGTGCACTTCATCCAAAGGAACCTTACCGGGAGGTGCCAGTGGCAGCGAAGAAGGTAAACATGACACCGGCAGCTGAAGACAAACAGATTTTCTTCTTCAGAAAAGAAGCCTGTGACTGGCCAAATGAAGGAAGAGAAGCAATACCCAAAAGGTCTAAGAGTAACTTAAGAATTTCTGGCTGAATTCGGTTAGAAGAAAGAGACTCATAATTTGTTAAACTATACACCAAAGAAGAATAAAACAGCTAGAACACACAGCCTCCCACATTCCTGTTTCATTAAGGGAGAGGGTATGTCAAAGTAAAGCAAGTCTGCTCTAGAATATGAGCACACCAGGGTAACTTGGATTCATCAATGCTGGTCTCACAAGATGGTATTCAAAGATGAAACTGAAGTCGTCATCTTTATCCTCAATCTACAAAGCTGTACAGCTCCAAGGAAGATGACAGCCAGCTATGCAGGACAACAACAGTGCTTCAACCAGGAATCATTTTTAGCTTTTCAAAATAAAAGAAGGTAGCTGCCAAGTATCACCTATTGTATAAGCTCAGTCAAAAAATCCCAGGCATGACCAAACACAGGAAGCAGGTAACAAGCTATGCACTGGCAGCCAGCATGTTCTTTCCTGTTAGAAGATGAAGCAAACCAAAAAGTGCTTGTGGACCCAGCTGCCCTCTTCACAAACAAAAAATACAACGGCACTCTCAGATGTGAAAAAAGAGTTGTTTGGTGACAGGGGAAGGTGAGATAAAATAAATAATTAAAAGAACCTTTAAGTGCATTTATGCTACAGAGTAACTGCTTCATATGCATAAACTTTAACAGTAAGGGTTGTGATGGTTTGCATAAAGAAGTAAAACAGAAGTCAACTGTGAAACTCTGGCAGGAATCTTTGAAAAAGGAAGTCATTTTTACACGATCAGCAACTGTCTGAAGAGCATGTGCAGAACTTCTAAGCTAGCTGTTACTGTATTATTTAATTACTTGAACAAAAACGAGCTTAAAAACATCAGTTTCTTAGCCCTGACACTGGGACTATACCACAATGAAGCTAATACTGAAGTAAAAGAAGGACATTTCATCATTTTGTTCCATATCATCCCTTGGTAAGACTTCTTTCACCTCCCAGGCACCAAGAAAAAAAGTATGCAAGGTCATGTGCAAAGATACACTATTATTGGTATTTCTTTTACTTATAACTTTTACTTTCATCATTTAGAAACTGGAAATAGCCTTACCCCCCCTTCCCAGCTCAAAGCCACTTGACTGAAATGAATACGAGAAAGCTACTCCATTCCTTCCATTAAATTTAACACTTGCTTTACTACACAAAATGCTCTCAAATGCAGCAATATTACTACCATGTTAAAAAACCATTATTGTAATTTTCACCCTACAACTACAGAGAGGGCAATAAGGAAACTACAGCAATCTGTACCATGTATCACATGTAGAATATACGAGCAGATCATTGGTGGCTCATTTTCCTCAGATTAGTTTTTGGATTGGCTTAATTCTCATCTCTCTCTCTCTCATCCACTGACCACAATGTCCCAAGATTCCATTGTGGATAAAATTCCCTTCCACCACCCAAATTTCATTGTGAAGATTTTTACATTTCTGTATTATAGGAGCGTTTTCAAATACAGACCATTACAGTCATTAGCTCTTTTTTTCCTTATTCACTAGAAAACTATGGGTGCATTATGAGCGTTTTAATTTGGACTGCAAGTGCACTTTTGAAGCAACTCTCCCCATTATTGCCACTTACTGCTTTTTGGTTCACATGTTCAGCATCAGAGCTAAAGGGAGCTTCCCTTTTACAACAGGCTAAATTGAAAGATGCACTTTAAGAGCTTACCTACTGCAATCCAACCACACGTAAGCATTCAGTCCCACCGGACCTCATCAGAGGTACTCCAAAGTAAAATACCTCTGAAGTATGTACAGTGTGCATGTCAGGTCCTCAGTGTCAACTGTTCCACTCTACAGACATCCTTCCAGAGGTCCACGCTACTTGCTAATGTATTAATAGATTGAGCTTAAAGTTGGTTTCATAAAGCTGTGCAATTAAATTTATATCAGCAATGAAAAGGAATCTTTAATGAATCATGTGTTAAGTCTTAAACTTCAGCTGCACTTTCACCGTGTCATTCTAAAAGGTATGTAAGTAGTGGCATTCAAAAGACTATTGTTTGCCAGCTGACGAGACGTCTCAGCAGCAATGCCTTTAAAAATTTAACTAATGCTAAGTCTAAGTGCAAGTATTTGGCAATCTCAAGATCTAGTGAAAAAGCACAGCTCTAGACTTCCAAAGTCATTCATCCTATTAAGTTTCATTAAAACTAGCACAAGAAGTAAACCACCTAGTAACTTTGGAAATCACAAACATATTTTTTCATTCTCATCCTGGTTGCCCAGTATCTTGCATGCAATCAGACTAAGGATTTATATCATTCTTACGTCTTCCTTTCTCCTCTTCCACACCCAGATGCCTCCTATACTAGAGAGGTAGATCTGATCTGTCCAGTTCAGAGTATTACAGTTTCACATAAAATTACCCAGCATGTGTATATACACAAATGTATACACACATACACAAAAAAAACCCTCACTTTTGGTCAAGAACAATGTCAAAGAACAACTAAATGAAGTGTATATAAAACCATAACAATTTAGGCCTGGGTTTCACATGTGTAGTAAGGTTCAGGCATCTGTCATTCCTCCTTCATCCGGCCACACACTGCTGCTGCAGCGCTACCACTTGCCGTGTACAGCAACATAGTGAATCATTCCCCCAATCTCCCAGGGTGGATCAGTTTTCGTGATCCCATTCACCAAACGGCTGTATAAACCTCTGTGATGACAAAGGCCAGGAGCAGTAGAGTAGGCCCAGAATACTCTTAGGGATAGGCTGGATTGCAGAACTTCATTGCTGTCAAAGGAGTGTATTTCCCAAGTCTTTGTTAGAAAAAAACAATAGCATATTGCATTACAGAAGTCAGGATGGACAGTGGACTGTGTATTGGCTTTTTTTTTTGTCTGGATTAATTAATCCTAGACAAGAACTAAAATTCCATTATGAGTCACCGGAAGGCACTTTATATCGGGTACCATGGCCTACAACAGAGATAGATATTCCTGGAGATTTTATTACCCCTTAGCATATGCTGATTCAAAATTAAAGATTTTCTGTCCTTATTTGTTTTGTTTCATGCTGAAGTGATTTATCAAGTTTTTCACAGTGTATTTTATGACAACTTTGTATTTCCATATTCAAGCTAAAAAGAGGAAAATAATTAAAATTTTACTTTCAATACATTTTGAAATAAATATCTGCATAATTACTTTTGAAATAACAAGTTACAGCGCACATTTACCATAAACTATTTTGAAAGCTTACATTTAATATAAATATTTCTCAAGTTTGAAAGTCAAGTAAGTGCTTTTGCAGAACCATCTGCCTAAATACGTGAAATAAAGAGTGTGCTGATTTGCTAAACCAGATTTTAATCATAGTAATCCTCTGCGTGAACAGAGTGAATACTTCCTTCGTTTTGATATATTTAAAACTCCCTGTCCATTGTCTAACTACTTAAATTTTAGAAGCTACCTGGGAATCTAAAAGAGAGGAAAGCTGTTTCTTTTCCTCTGATTTAAATAACCCAAAAGATTAAATTTTCCAAGTCTCAAGTCTAAAGGATATAGTAAACAGAACTATCCAATTAATTCACTAGCTACAGGGCAAAAAAACCCTTCACTTTTTTAATGATTAGCTTTAAGTATAAAACATGTTTTGACCAGCTTTTACTTTAAGAAGCTTATGTATTTTAATTGGATTCAAACTTCCATTCATACACAAAAATAATGAATTTCAAAATATTAAAAGTTACTAGTATTAACACAATGCTGGGAAGACAGTGAATTAAGTTACTGAAAGAGATACAAAGCTAAACTTTGTCATAGCTGAGCTGCAACATATCCATTTACAGCCTTGCACCAATTCTTAGCTCAGTAGAATGTATCTCAGTGCAATATTGCTTTGCGTACCGCTCCAGCTTTCTAAATAGTGCAGCATGAAGGAACAGAGAAGACAATTATCTACTAATGAGTCTAATTTACAATCAGCTCAAACTGCACAAGTCTAATTAGCATCTTCACAAAACACATTAACAAGATGCATCTGTGCTTGTTTTAATAACTCTGACAATATATTATTATTATTATATGTGATTTCATTAACTACTTTCCTATTTAAGATTAAATTATTCATGACGAGTTTTTCTGTCCTTCTGTATTCAGCGAAGTACTAAAATAAACTAGGGATTTTTCCTGGTTTGTTCCTCCAAATGAAATGCATCCCTAAAAGCTGAAAAGTGAATAATATAGCAAAATACCACGTGGTCAACTTACCACTGCCACAGCATCACTAGAAAGAACTGCTTCGACATCCAGCACCGTATAGTAAGCTATATTGGTCATAATATAGATAACAGTCACAATTGGCATAGACACTGCAATAGCCAGGGGCAAGTTCCTGTAAGACAAAACAAAAAACAAAACACAAAACAAAACAAAACACAAAACAAAACAAAACACAAAACAAAACAAAAACAAACAAACAAACAACCCACAACACAGGGAAAAAATAAGCCATTAATAACAGAATAAACTTACTTATTTGCATCCTTTACCTTAGAGATAAAAGGTATGAAGACAGAATAAAGATTTCAAAATAAGTATCTCTTCCAGAGTTTGGTTTCTTTAAAAACTAGAAATTCTAATACAGAATACTGGAAACAATTGAATGTTTTGTGGTAACTTAAAACCCAAATTACATGTAAAAAGGGATTCTATGCAACTGCTCTTCTAGTACCCTAACTTCAGGGTTTCCAGGTCAGTAATAATAGCCTTCAAATTTACATGCTTTAAATTATTTCCTATTGGCTGTGTTAATTACCAGAACTAGAACCCAAAGGGGCAGAGCTCTGAGTCACTGCACTCATTCTCCCTGAGGAATGCTGGGTTCTTCTAGCACCTACTTCTAGAACTGATGTAGGGAGATTAACTAAACCAAACCAAACCCCTGATCTTCTCATCTGCACTCATCTGCATCACTGCAGAAAACAAACTAACTGGGGTGCATAGCTGCAGAAAGTAAACATGCAGAGGGCAGACCCAAAATTGCTACACAGCTGTGAATCTCAGGATGTGGCGTATCTTACTAGCAAACACATGTCTAGAAAGTAAGCAAAAAAAAATCTAGAGTAACATAAAAAACACCACAAAACTCTAGATGTAAACAGGTAAGAAAAGCTGATATAAACTTACAGCTCTGAGTCTGCAGCTCCACAAGGAGCAACTCTGCAGAGCAGAAGCAAACTTTTAATTTTAGGCTCTGTCTCTTCTCAGCCTTTTTCTTTCCCCAAAGCTTGCAGGGATATTCAAATGTCTCAGAAGGGAAAGCAGAACTGAGAGTGTTACTCTCACATTTGCCCAGTTTGAAATCAAATATAACATGGTGACATGGATGAGCATTTGCCATGAACATGGTTTCCAATTAACAACAAGAAAAAACCAAAAATCCAACAAAGCAGAAAAATGAAATGCACTTTGGAAGTTTCTTCAAAAATTTCCCAAAGCCCAGAACTGCAGCTGGGTTTGTCTGATACTGTGGAAGTAGAAAAACACACACCACACTACACCCCCACGTATACATCAGTAAATTAGTAACTGGGAGTTCTGACTACTACCAGGTTACACACTCGCAGTAAGAGATCTGTGAACCTCAGTGCAGAAAAGAAACAGAATTAGAAAACCACTTAGAAATTACTTCAGAACTGCTTCATAATGGAACAAAAAGCTGAAATGGCATTTTAAGGATTTTGCATCACCCAAGACTAAAGCCAAGAAAAAATTTCAAATTTAACTCGTGGATTGCAGCTTTTGACTAGACAAGCATGAGGGCACTATGAATCAAGTGAATATGAAAAGAACGTAATTTTTGGAATAATGTTCTAGAAGTCTGGAACATTTCATTATTCCCAAGAATTGTCAATGTAGAAAGCTAGAATTTGAAGTTCACTTTATCAGCTACAATTGTTACCAAGATTGGAGCTTGTGTTAGGCACTGATGCCTATAAATAGCAAATGAATCAAAAGACATTTTCATCAGCTGAATAACCTGTGAGAAAAATTGTTTTTCAAAACAATGCATCTAAGACAAGAGTTATCCAACTGATAACGCAGAACAATACACTAACTTTAAAAAAAGGTGAAAAGGCATTGCAACAGCACTCAAAAGGGGAGCTCCTTCAGTGGAAAACAGCAATTTGAAGGACTAAATGACTGATGCAAACAGAAAACATACGTCTCTTTGGAATATGTATAATAAATCTCTGCAAGATAATTTAAGGAAACACTGTCAATTAACATTCAGTCTGACAAAAAACAAGCTACTTTTAAAGTTAAAATACTTATCTGTTATTTTATCTTTTTAATAGATAAATTTCCTGGTTAAATAAATGCAGAGCATAGAACTCCGGTGTAACAGAACAAAATGCAAAAGTCAAAATCAGTTGGGAGAATTGAAAAAAACAAAAATCTCTCTTCCATTCTTCATCTTTCAGTTGTAGCAATCTGAGCTGTTGCTTATAATAGGAAGTAAAACGATCAAATGGGATTCTATTTTTAACATAAAAGGCATCTGCTTACAGACTCACAACTGAACAAGATTAGTTTAGTCAGTCACACTTTTAGAGCACAAATTAATGGAAAAGATAACATTCTCAAATATGAAATCATAATTATTGCACAGATAAACACAGCACAGACTACACTTACGTAACTGTTTCACTGTGATATTAACACCTATTGTAATTAATAGTAGCAACATCTTGAATCGAAAGCTTATCAAGCACTGAATACAGCATCCTGCATTCATCTAGACTTATTTATTCTTATCTCCTCCCCACCCCCCCCTTTTTAATGTACTTTAAAACTAGTAAATCTTTGCTGGTGGTAGTTCACAGCTTTACCATCTAAGTATAGAGCAGTTCCACTCATTTCTTTATAGGCTCAGAACTCTTTACTGAAATACAGCCACAAAACAAGCAAACTGGGAACTATCCAGGTTTACCTTTCTGGGTTTTTGATCTCTTCTGTTACAAAATTGAGCGTATCCCAACCAGAGTAAGAGAACAAGGCAGAATAGAGTGCGAGGGAAATGTCTCCTATATCAAAAGACGATCCCTCAAAAGAGTTCTCAAAGTGCGATGAGTGTCCTGTGTGTGGAAGAGACGCAATGAAGTACAGGATAATAAAATATAGCAAGTAATTTTTTTCAGCTTGGCACACAAATACAAAAAACCCCAGAAACTCTAATTCCTCCAAAGCTGCTTATTAAGCCCTTTTTCCAATTCTACTCTGCACTTCTGCCATGAGAATAAGGATGGCATTTAAACTACTAAAAATTATTCTCTGTGGACGATACTGTTCTATAATTAAACACCTAGTTCATCCACAACGGCACAGAATAATCAGGAACATTAGGTTCAGGCTAAGCTACAAACAGCTGGCAAAGACAGTACTCAGGCTAAATGTATTTTTTATAACATATGTATTTATACAATAATTCACTCTATCCTTCTATGTCCTTTTAAATTTTCAGTCATTTAGCCTATGCAGAAAACAAAGATTACAGCTGATTTTAGACAATTACCACAAAAATAAAAACCCCAAAACTAAATGGATGGTTAAGTTCTAGCTATTAGAAATAGAAAACTGAGAACAATTAACAGAACATTAAATATTACTGTTACTTGAGATAAAATTTTCCCAAGCTAAGAGAAAAATTCTATTTTTTTTTTGCACCACTATTTGTGAGAACTTGTGCCATCTTTTGACTTTAAGGAAGTCAAGAGAAGTTCATCAATGGTAGTTCTGTATATTCTGACTATTTTACATACACAGACACACACAAAACTCCAAACACAGCAAGGTGAGTAACTATGTAACTCCAAAATGTGCCCTGTGCTACGCATCCTGAAACATTTAGACTCCATCAAAACTGGCCGGGCAAATATTTGAGGCCTCTCAAATATCTTCACTTCTTTCTCTTTTTTTTATCTTCAATCAGACATTGCTATTTCCTTGGCACAGACACAGGAGAGTAACTGCTGAGTTAGAAACAGAGGAGGGAGACAATGTCAAGGAAGTTAGTAGTGAACCAGCTCAGTATCTACAAAACAAAGGAGGGGCAGATGTGCTAAGGATTCAACACTCCAGCAGGGTGCTCACATATGGATATTTTTGTTCCATTCCCAGTAATTACCTTCCTCATGGACTTTCAACAATAACCCGTTAGAGCAAAGGACACAAACTGCGAGATTGCTGGGGAAAGGCCTTTATGCCAGCTTTGAAAGCAGGGTGATTTTTTTTTTAAGCTAATGCACCAACATATTGTCCCCAAAGGAAAGGATAAGAACAAAACTAAGCTCCAAATTCCTGTAACTTGAAGGCACAATGCCCAACACACACACAAATTAAAAAAAAAACAAATTCCAAAACCCCAGTGACTTTCTAATTCTCAACAGCTATAAAAGAACATAGGATTTAAGCAAAAAAAAGAGATGCTGTTTCACAAACCTGCTTACACGTTCTTACAAATCTGTTTTTACTTTAAGTTCAGTCACTCTCAGACTGGCATAAAATTAATTAAAAAAAAAATAAAAATTCAGTTGATCTCACTAAAGTAGCATATTCCGTACAGAAATTTACAGCTTTCTCTGCTCCCATTGTATTTTGCGAACTCTGTATTTTGCTGTTTTCATTTACTTTATTATTCCATACTGCAGGCTGTAAATCACACATTGCTGAGCAATCAGTTACCTTCTTTTACCCAGTTCAAAGTCAACTGAGATAGGACAGCTTCTCATGATACAATATCATGATAATGCCAAACATTGGCATTATTGGTATTTTTAAAGTGGCTAAATTATGCTTGTATTGAGGCATTTGATAACACACACAGAGGTATTTTTCTGTCTTTAGACCAGTTACTCAGTTTAATTGATAAACACAAACCTTTGCTTTAATTTTATAAGCTTACCCTGGCATATTTTAACAAGTCCAGTTATGATGATGACAATAAGAGCAGTGACTTTAGCATAAGTAAATATATCCTGCACCCGTGTTCCCCATTTAACGTAGGCACAATTTATAAATGTTAGAAGACCTAGGGGGGGGGAAGAAATAAGAAAAGAAAAATTAAAAGACTATTTGAACAACAGTCAGTTTAATTTTTCAAAGATTCTAAATTATAATCTAAGTATGCACTTACCTGTTATACAAATACTTAGGTTAAACTAAGCAAAATACACTGGTACTGAGAACACACTGGTTTAAACAAAACAGTAGGAAACAGATGTTCTAATACACACTGTTTGAAAAGATGGAAGGAAAGGCCTTCCCATGCTCTCATTGTATGCCCGTTTTCCTAACGTTATCCCTCATCAGCTGCATTCTGCAACTATGCTGAAGCTAAAGAAACCATTCCATGAAATTATTCATTTAAATTTATCAGTATTGTTCTGATAAATGAAAGAGTATCTAGAAACTCCTTTAAGCAAACATATTAAGAGTGTTTGAAAAAGATTTTTCCCCTTCCTTGTTACCTTCCCCTTCCATAGAGTATTTGCAATACTGAATTCAGGTCACAGACAAGTCAACACTCTTTTCCAGTTGTATTAAACTGTATTACTAAATGAGGTTAGAACAGATCTGACCAAATAACATATGCTTTACAGCTAATACAACATTAATCTGGATTTTTAAGAACTTGTAGAAAGTAATGAGTATTCTGAATATGTTCCTCCCTCTATCCCAAAATAAATCAATGTCAGACCTATTTCACAAGACTGTAATGGAACTTGAAGTGAGACTTTCAGATGTTACAAACATTTTAGTAACAGTGGCTGACTAAACTTACTCATATGACCAACTTCCCCAATAAACACTTTTCAAGCTATTGCTGAAACACATTGTTCTCATGGCTCTCAACATTTTGCTTTTGCATTTATTACTTTTTCCTCCAGTGGAAAGCTAGACAACTTCTGCCTGAACTCAAATGCTGAGTGTTGAATGGGATTCAGTATCTTCAGCATTCTTTATTGAACAAAATACTAATTCATTGCATATTTTTCTTACATAGATTATCCTTACATTATTGATTCCAACCCAGAAGTTTAAATATTTTCCCCAAATCTCTTTTCTCTAGCAAGTAAACAAGTGGTTATATTCTATTGTACTTTTTATCTCCAAACAATTTTTTTGTACTATGTATTTTAAATATGCATATAAATAAAAATGAAACTTGATTGTTTAAGGAGTAAGGTAATAGCAAATCAAAATTAAATGAAAAGATGTGATAAATTACTACCTTTCCCATAATCCAAGAATAATGTGATATTATTAAGATAAAAATGTACTTAGCACAGTTACCAAATAGAAAAGTAATAATTTTTAAAAGATAACAAAAGAAAGGTAATGAGCTCAAAAGAATGGCACTAGTATACTAGACAGTCTGGCCAAGTGGAATAGTTGTACAAGATTCCACTGTGCTTGGCAAGATGAGGGGAAAAACAGTTGTATCAAATTTCAAAAGTCAGGACTGCTGCAGCTTCTAAAGAGCCCTCGGGGAAAAAAACAACTCTGCTTGGTCTCTGCTCTTCAGTATTCATGATTGGTATTATCTATAGAGTATTTGCTCACAGGGTTTATTTTGGCCATTTTTTTTTTTAAACCAACTTTCATTCGGAGTAATTATTATTAACTCTTTATTTTAGTAGGTTAGGGCTTGGTCTCTACTCCAGATGAAATGCTACTCTGTCTCTGATATCTTAAAAGAAAAAAAAAAGATAATCAAGAAGTTGAATAAGCCACATCCCCTCTCTCTTTCTTTTACTAAAATTATTCTCTCATGTCTTCAACTTAATTATCATTTAGCTACTTAAAGTTCCTGAGAACCCTCAAATTTAGTTCTGTAGCACCAGATGCCATCCCCATTGCCAAAATGATTGACAAAGTAATGCTGTATAACACTAAGACTGATCTCATACTAGATCTAGTATTGTCATTACTACAGTTCAAAGAAAATAAAAGAGACCCCACAACAAACCCACCCATTCTCACCTACAATCTGTACCTAACCAATGTTCAGACTTCCACTCCCAGTAACTTCATTAATAAAGTATTCATCGTAACCAGAGGTAAGGATTTGACACACGTCAGCCCTGCCAGGCCAGTGAGAAGTGTAGGCTTTAACAGCAACAGCTAAATGAAGTTAGAGCAGGGGTGAGAGCCTCAGCACTGACACCTTGAGCAGGGTAGAACAAGCACTTAAACCATAAAATGGACTGTTAAATTAAGTTGTTCCACCTACATAAGAGTGATCTTGCTGTCACATGTCTCTACTAAAGAAAAAGGTGATAAATCTCCTTTCTTAACAGCAAGTGTAGAGGACATCACATTGTCTTTCTACATTTACTATACAATCATTTTAATTGAATCACTTTGTCTTAATTTCTTGCTTTTTGATAAACTGTTTTTTATAAGGGCTAACTCCCCTCAGATGTGAGATATCTTAAATGGAAGAGCAGATTTCCCCACACTCCTGAATCTGTGCTGGGATACCTAGGGACAGTATCTGTTTAAGAAATGTGAACATGACGTTACAGGTCCTTCATTTCTTTCCTGCAGTTGTCACAACAAAACATGGACACACATTTGGAAGGGAGGAGGAAGATGGGGAGAACAAAACTGAGTAAGCTGACAGATTTTTTGGAAGAAGTTTGTTGTTATTCTTCCCACTACCTGGATCTGGACCAGCACATTAGTGCTTTCCCAACAGTAGCAAATTAACTTAGACAAATGGAAGGGGAAGCTATAATGTTCACAGTTATAGAGGTCAAATATTTGAAGCACACACTACTGCTCTCTCTTTCCCCTCTTCTAGTCCTACACAGACAACTGTAGTAAGAAACATTGGAGCTATTTCAACAGACTCCCTGTTGCCTCTAAAAGGAACTAGCTGGGAGTAGCACACCTCCTCCCTGTAGCATATTGTTGGCAGCAAAAAAGGCCAAGTTCTGTATTAGCTTTATGATAAAAGCATCACGTCAGTAGGGATAGCAGGCTCATGCACATGGTGACTGATCGGTACATGAAGGATTGCCATACAGACTCTCTGAAATACATTTTTCACTGTTTACTGGAAATGTAAAATATGTATATAAATACTTTTAATAGGAAATACCTAAAGTTAAGTAAGACACACAGTACAATCATACAGTTTCATTCTCTTGATATAGCAGAACAGTCATTATTTGAAGCATGTGGACAGTTGTTCCTCTATATTGACTGAGCCGGCTATCTGATTACAAACATTTCAATGTTTTATGTGCACAAAAAATTTCTGCTTTTCAAAAAAGCTTTACAACAGGTACTGTTGTACTGATGTTATAGTTAATCAGAAGCATAAAGAGTAATCTTGAATGAATGATCTTTTGAAACCCTACCAGAGTAATTACTTAAGCGTATAAACATTGAGAAGCTATTGTAAGATACATTACATCAGAATTTATAGCGTAAGAGCTATTTTGCAACAACTCAGACCGCACCAAAAGTATCTTGAGGTTTGATTTAATATACCTCTCTGAGGGAAAACAAACTTTCCCCCATTTTTGCCATGTAAATAAACTTGGAAGAGTTAAATACCTTATTCTGCTTCTGAATGAGAAAATGGTAATTCACTGACTGAATACCTGCAAGTTACCGATGTGCTGGAAATTGTTCTTTTCCCCACTGTAACTCAATCCGTTGCAGATTCAACATGCAACAACTCTGGGACTTTGTAGGATTTGTTTTAATAAAACTCAACCCTGGTTAAAAAATTACCATAGCAAACTTCCAGAAATACTTACATTCACAAGCAGCTGCTATAAGACGGCAAGCCAAATATGGAGGATCACAAGAAGGGAAAAAAGGTTGAACTATGTAGTTAGCAAAGGTGATGGCAATAATTGCCTGACTAGTTGGCTCAACAATTAGGAGTGAGGTCCACAAACGGATAAAAGCAATGAAGCTCCCAAAAGACTCCAAGATATATGCGTAGCTGGCTCCTGACTTCGTAATAGTGGTTCCAAGTTCAGCATAGCAGAGAGCTCCAAAGACTGAAAAAACCCCTCCGATTGCCCAAATTATTAGAGACAATCCATAAGATTTGCTGTAGATGAGAACTCCTTTGGGAGACACAAAGATACCTGAACCAATCATGTTGCCTACTATAAGGCTTATCCCATTTATCAAAGATATTTCTTTCTTCAGTTGCATTGTATTTTGGTTTCCATCCTGTATTTCAGAGCTGTCACTTGGATCCGTCCTGTCTGATTTATTGACGGGGCTGTATTCAGCCAGTGAACTATGCGACTTCATACAGTCTGTCCTTTCTCCCATTGTGGAAAGACTGCGATTTCTCCACGTCTCCAAATCACAATCTAAAACAAAATATAGACAGCTGAAATCATTATAAAATCTTTTATCCCAGGACTTTATTGCCAAATTTTCTTTCCACCTTTTTACCCTATGATTTACAAATATAAATTGAGAAATTCCCTTTTGTTGCTTTATATTTTTCTTACTCAAAGTTAAATTCATGCATAGTTAAACAGAAAAACCAACACACACAGAGCAAGCGACAAATTCCAATATCCAATGTAACTGCAAAAGGATCTTCTACCTTTAGGGAAAAAAAACAACAAAAAACTCCAAACAACCAAAAACATAGGAGGGACAGAATTAATGGATTCCAATGTTGAAAGGAAGAAAGAACAGATAGAAGCAAAGTGAGGTGTTATAGAAAAGCAAGCACTGTAAGACCAAGCTGGAAGGTCTAAGCATGAAAATAGATTTATTGCAGGACTAAAAAAAAAAAAAAAAAAAAAAAATTTTATATTTTTATAAATTTTTTGGAAAAAAAAAAAAAAAAAAAATTATATATTTATCAAATTATTGTGCTTAAACATGTAAGTTATGAGTGATCTAGTAACAGGGTTGCACACGTTATTAATGCAGCGTGGGCTCTTGCTAAGGGCAATATAAAGAGATACTTACTCCAGAATCCCCTTGATCCAACTCTTGACTTTTAACTGATACTATAGTTTGCTCCGTCCCTGAAACTGTTCCTAGTTCCTACTACCTCACTTCCCGGAGTTATCTAGTAAATGCAGGCTGTACATGAAAAAATCCACAGTAGTTTCAATCAAAATTCCTCCATTAGCAACTGTATTTAACAGTACCTAAGAAGACAGAAATGAAATAAACTTCTTCCTCGGCTTCAGAATCGACTATTGAGAAAAGAGCCACCTTCTTCTCAAGTCTCCAGGAAATTCTCTCATACCTTCCAAAAGCAAGTTACTGCTAATAACATTTATTAGCACAAGAATATACTGATAATTAGCAGTAATTCTGAATAAGGCCCTTTTTCTAGAAGATCAAGTAAGAAATTATCTGTTCAAGGAACAGTCTTTTATGGAAACCAGCTTAAATTGCAAATGTACCTTTGATGACTATGTTATCAGCTACATAAATAATGGGGCCTACATAATTACTAGAATGCACTACCATTCATTTGCCCTGCTCCTCATTAAACCCTCAGTGTATACTTCATCCATTTACTATAAAACAGAAAAATTTAAAAGTCTGGGTCAATTAGAATAAAGCTGCTGATCTAGCGGGGGGGGGGTAGCTTTTACGCTTTTTTGGGATAACACTAATTTTACAAAAGTTTTTGTTATTCCAACAATAAACTTCTCAACTAAAAGAACAAAAACCCCAAGTGTGGGGATTCTGAAAGGTCAACATGCAATCACCCATACTACATATCCATCTCTGCATCCAGTAACATAAGAACACACAAGGCTTTGCTCATGCAGTTAGAGGCATACCTTTCCGGAGGGAAAACTTAATAATCATCCTCTTCCTTTACACTAAAGCCAACACCTGTATACTACAGCACAGAAAATCTGACTTGACATCCTTGAACTACAATAGTTTTAAAGATGTGAAAATTATAAAGATTATTTTCAATCAATAAAAAAGTAACTTCTACTGAAATGGAGTACAAATCATTTACTGAAACACATTACATCATTCATCTCCAACTCACGAATCTTCTACCTTTTTCCCCATTAAAATAGAGAATGTGTTATTTTAAATAATGCAAAATGAGATCCTCAGTCTAAGTCGGATGCTTTCTGATTTATTTTCCCCTCGATATTTCAAAGCAGTACTTTAAGGATGGTTAATTACTAAATACATATTTTATCATTTACACGAGTCAACATCTTATCTAGTGTCATACACACATCACAAGCCATCAAATTTCACATGTTTAATTAGACTAAAAATTTTCAATCTTTCAGAAAATATTTCAGAACCTAAAAGCTTGAGTGTTATAATGAAGCAACTCCAACAAAATTAAACTAATTAGGAGAGAGAGATCCACACAGTTTCTGCAGATGAGTGTGCCCAAAACTGCAAAGGAAAACAAAAGCATATTCATCTCACCGATTGTTACCAGTTCTCCTTGTTATTTACTCTTCCATCTATCTTGAGCCAAATTCATTGGCCGATTTTCTGTTATTGGTGTGGTAGAGCTAAGTCTTCAAAAGGACATGGGGCTTATGAGCTTGTAAGATTATTTGATTTGCTTTACAAAAGTTCAGTTATTACTGTGTGAATATAAATTATTATAATAATCAATTGCAAATATGATGCAATCATCAGAAAGCATAAATATGTAAAACAGCAGGACAAATAATCAGAGCAGATGTATTCATGACTAATTTGACCCTAAGAAGTGGATTTAAAGAACACTTGTGACCTGTAAAAATAACATTCAACTCCAAATTGAGTCTTTTCATTTCTATTTTGACTCAGACAAAACACTAGTTGCAAATGTATGTCAGAAGGCAAATCACTCTGAACAAATGTCAGTGGAAAAAATAAGAATGCTACAGCTATTATTATAGTATCTGACTGCCAGTTTGAAAATATGCCATGTTCATTCTCAGACCTTCCAGCTAAAGGATAAAACTGAGTAATATGTTAAGAATTGACTCATGGATGTAAAACATCGTTTTGGTGATAACTACACAGCTTTATGATTTCTTACTCCACATATCCTAATCATCATTCCCATTTCTTCCTGGAACTCCTTTCAACATAGGACTTGTTCAGAAGCATAAACATTACTTTGAATACTCAGGCATATTGATGATTTGATTAAAATCAATTGAATCATTCAAATCGAGTCTGATGTGTTAACACACACACAGTTTTATGTTAAGAGTCCCCATGATTTACCTCATGGTCTGAAGTTCAGAGGTACATTTAATTACCTGTATCTACAGACCCTGTCACTGTTGAAATGCCTCCACTTCAATTAGCAGCACGTGACTGCAGTTCTATACAATTTTGTTACTGATGACCTTGACTGTTTCTTGCCCTACTCTACCATACCCAGGAAAGAACAACCACAGTCTCTCACAATCTAGCTTGTTTTGTCCCCCAATACTCTTTCTCCCTCTCTGAGTCAGCTTTTATTATTCCCAGTTTGAAGAAGGTGTGTGCAACAGCTCACTCAAGATTTGGCATTTCATTCTCTTCTCTAACCTTGTTTGTTTTATATCCTTAAGGCCTTCAGGGCAGGAATTGCTTATTTGCCTGAGTCGCATGTCTTATTACACCACCTCTATGACAGAAACCAAAATATTGGCAGGTTTTTTCCTACAAATACTTCACTTAAAATTAACTGGAACAAAACTCTGCAGCTTTGACCGACTGAAAAAAAACCCCACCAATGTACAAAGGAAGAGGGAGAGCAGTCACTAGAGAAAACTGGAGCTATGTCAAGATTAGCAACATTGAGGGAAAAAAACACATATATTAAAATCCATGATTCTGTCACAAGACCATTATTTCTGTGGAAACAGCAGACAGGCTTGGATGGGAAGAACCAGAAAGGAATAGTATGTATTTTCTAAAATACAACAATCCTGTAATACTCCAGCTCAAATCACTGTTAGAACAATCTCTAACACTGCCAGCCTTGCCACAGGACTGCTAATGCAGGCTTATGCCTTCACACAAGCTAACACGTGGATTTCCTCATCACTCACCCTTGTGCAATACAAAGTCTTAAACTCCTCTTGTTTTTGCTGATCGCTGCAGCTGTGGGGAATCTTTTTGCTGATATGCGTAAGATTTTTTTACTGAAATGACACTGCCGTAGAAAGCTTCGATAGGAAACCAGGACACAGTGACCTGAAACAAGGATCACTTCATTGACTCACCAAAAATATATATTCTGATAAGGCCTATCACATGCTGGCCATGTACCAAAGGAGCTAACAAAGGTTAATGTGCAGTTAGCAAGGTACTAACACCACATTACATGGTGGGCCTCCCTTAAGAGGAAGGAAAGAGGAACCATCCGCCAAGATCCCCTCTCTCCCACTGAGCAGGACAGCCACTGACCTGTCATTTGTTCAACTTGGAGTGAACCTGCAAGGGGGTTAATGCCCAGTGTGAAATACCAAACTGCTAAAAGCTTACTATGTTTTGCTGTACTCCTATACAATACCTGCTCATAAGCAGAGATTTCTAGTGTCCTCGCCTCTGTCTTTCACGTTTGTCATGATCACATAAAACAGCTCTTCTTGTAACATAGCTTTACATACATATTTTGAGTATTCATGTATACTAGCTGTAAAATGCCTATTTCTGAACACAATGATTGGCCTCTCAGGTAAGAGTCTAGATTGCCCTACACAGGCAAACAGCATGAAAGTCTTCCGGGAGTTAAGGACCAACAGAGCAAAGGTTTTAAGTCCCAGAAATGCCCATTCCTTGCAATGTATATATTTAAGCACCTCACAGTCTAAACATTTAAGTGGGAAAGACTTAGAGTTGTATAGTATGCGTTTTTCTTGTTTCTGGTGAGAGAAGAAACATTTCCCCTGCCATATACAGCTAGCAGACAGGAAGCCCTTGCAACAAAAGCAATTCCCAATGTAAAGATCTAATCTGTTCAACCAAGTCTTTTGTGCTTGCCTATGCAAACACACTATCTTCAGTGCTATAAAAAACAAAATAAACTTTTGATCAAATAGAATTGGTTGCAACATCCATTTTTTTAAAAGCACAAGATGTGTTTATCATGTAAAAAGCTATGAAAGAGAAGTTACTATGTCAATTATTCACTTGATAGTGTATCAGTGGTAGCATTCAAGTCCTGACCTACACACATCTGTGACACAGCTGCAACAAGAGATGTTCAGCAAATACACATACTATCCACATGTTCGGACAAATCCTGAATAAGACTATGAACATTAAATGAGGGAAAGCCCTATAATCAGCTCACAAACAGATATTCAGTTACAATGTCTCAGGAACTTTTCAAAATTCCCTAAAGCATCAATCCTAGACAAATCCACTTCAGTAATATTAACTTAGATTTTAAACCAAGTCACGTTAAAGTTAGGTAACTGCACTAGCTATGAGTGGAAAATAACATGCCACTATATCCTTCACACTTCTAATTTATTTTTATATTTCCAAGGGAAAAAATAGAAGCAACCTCACAACGAGAGACTTTGTGGTAGACAAGTCTTGATTCAGACAGAAGTGAGGATGGGAGTGCAACAAAGCAGCTGCAATGAGAGGAACATCTGGTGAAATTTATACAATAAGCCCCAGGTAAAGGCAGAAGAGACAATAACAGAGTTCGTTAAGGTAATTTAACATTTTCTATGCTGGGGCACAAAAGTGGAAACCTCTCAAAACGGAGAAAAGTAATGTCAGAAGGCACACACTTACCTACAGATCTATACCCATACATACTCTTTAGCCGTAACTTAGTCACACCTACTGAGATTGCGTTTAATCGTCACTTAAAAAACACAAATAATCAAAATCACTACCAAATGCCAGTAAACCAAGACACACTCGCCTAAGGGTATTACTAAACCCACTTACGTTTCCTGCGATAGCTAGTTAACAGAGCAGTTATAATTAACATGCACCCGCCAAAAATAACCCCCCCCCCGCCACAAAAAAACACCGTTATAACCCAACTTCAGCACCAACCCTCATACCCGCCTGTTGCCAAACTAAACAAAACACGTGGCTCCAGAAAACCACCTTCAAGTCGGGATGTGCACGACATGACGGGCTGTCGCCGGCGGGAACGCCGTGAGGAGACCGGCCCTCAGGGTCGCGCCGCAGGAGGGAGGATTTGGGGTCATTTCGCCCCTCGGTGGCCGTTCCTCCCTCCGCAGGCGGTGGTTAGCCTGTCACCCTTATCAAATAAGCGAGGTTCAGACATATTCGACGCCTGTTGGACAGCCTCGGGAAGGAAGCGGCTGCCCCCGCGCCTCAGGGCTCAGGCGCCTCAGGGCTCA
>NW_010541913.1:0-1533 GCF_000687285.1 Phaethon lepturus
CCCGGCTGCGGGAGCTCCTGGATTCTTCTTATATTAAAGAGCTTGTTGCAGAAGGAAAATGGGGTATTTCCCTCAGACGAGATTTTGTGAAAGAACGGGGCTGGGCTGTTAGCATTGTGCATCGTGCGTGTTCCTTGCGATACAGGTTGGGCCAGATTTGACGGGGAGAGAGGTCTGATCTCAACGGTATTAACGTCCTTCAAGTCGCCTCGACAAAGGATGCCCATCTGGGGGAAACCAGGGCTTACTAGGTAGGAGATCTAAACCGAAACAGCTGCCCCGGCTCCTGAGGACACCCTGGGGGGACCCAGTGTACCCTGGGCAAAGCCCCCAGCCTCCCTTACACAAGAACATGCGCCTCCGCTGTCAAAAACGACTTGGTCTTTAAACCAGGAAAGGCTCTTTGTGTTTCACTCGGGATATTCTCCGGCCCCCCCCCCGCTGTATCCCTGACCCCCGTACCAAAGCCTGCCCCAGAGCTCCTGCCAGCGCTGCCCCAGGCACCGTGCTGGTGCCACGGGACCGCCAGCGTCCACGAGCCCGTCACAGGGGTGGGCGCCGTCTCCGCATCGCCACCTGAGCGTTGCGGAGCTGAAATTTTTGCTTTGGTTGCATTTTCTCTCCAGCTAATCCAATTTGTCTCCGTACTGCTTTCAAATGCCTTTTAAAGATTCCTTGCAATGTATTAGAGAAATCCATTTGCTGAGATGCAGCGAAAAGGGGCATTTTTATTTTACAGTTATTAGCGAGTGACAAGGTAAGTAACTCGGAGAAGATTGATCACCCAACTAAGCATTTTTACTTTCTCAATTAATCCTGGCATGATTGTAATAAATCCAGGAGTGGGAGTAATTAGATGCGAACAGACCTCACTTCCTTTTGCTGCTGCGTGTCAGGGGTAATGGATAGAGACATCTTTCTCTTGGAAGTGGCCTAGGGAGACGTCCAGTTAGATGGGATTTCTGGAAAGAAAGATAGATGTCAGGGGCCAGTGTTCACTTTTTCCTCAATGGAGAACAGATTTATGCTATCAATCCACATTAAGAAGACTGCATGGCTACATAGAAATCCTGCAACAGTAATTCAATTAGCCCCATGCACTTTTTAAGATGGGATTTGATAATGGAGGATCGTTTGCCCTGAAGTTCATGCTGAATTTTCTTTCTGCTTCTTTCTTCTTTTTAGGGGCCAGTGTTCACTTTTTCCTCAATGGAGAACAGATTTATGCTATCAATCCACATTAAGAAGACTGCATGGCTACATAGAAATCCTGCAACAGTAATTCAATTAGCCCCATGCACTTTTTAAGATGGGATTTGATAATGGAGGATCGTTTGCCCTGAAGTTCATGCTGAATTTTCTTTCTGCTTCTTTCTTCTTTTTTTTTTCACCTGTGCGTGTCGTGCTCCGGGCCCATACCCCGTCCCTCTCGCGATGCTAAACCGAGCCCATCTTTGCGAGCTTGAAGCCTTCCCCTTGCACCGAGCGAGGGCACGGGCTCGCTGCTGACGCAGAGGGAAAAGTTCCCGTCTG
>NW_010541914.1:0-2306 GCF_000687285.1 Phaethon lepturus
ACCAGGAATTGACGCAGGTAAGGAATTGCACCAGGGCTGGAGCCCCCGCTGCACTGCAGTCCAGGTACCCCCAGGCAGCACAGCCATCCCCGCTCTGGGGACAGTGGCAATGACGGGACACAGGACAGGAGCCCCCCCAGCCCCCCGGCAATCAGCCTGCCCTTTGAAAAGCGTGAAATCTGCTCGCCACAGCCTTCGGTTTGGCTCACACTGGTGCAAATATCACCATCAACCATTCACGCTCTGTATCTTGGTCCCGCCAGGGAGCAAAGCCACTCACTCCCCCCTGCTGCCCCTCTTCTTATCAGTCATTAAAATAATTGCTGCTGCTCCTGCCTGGCCGCCCCACTGGCGGCCGAACCCGTGCAGAGACAAGCACCAGAGTTACATGGCAAGGGACAAGTCCTGCCCCAAAGCACCAGCAGTCTCCAAGGTGACGCTATTTGTCTGCAGGTGGAAAAAGAGAGACAAGGGACCTGACCGAGGTCCCTGGGGACTCTGTGGCACAACCAGGACACAGGCAGAGGGTCTCAGTACTGGCACAAACACCTTACCGCTCGGCTGCTTTCACCCTGCAAAACCTCATTCCTTGTCAAAGATGAGCCCTGCCGCCAGGCAGGAGCCGGAGCTATTTCAAGTGCAAAAAATCTAACCAGAAAACCAACTTTTTCTCACTTGAATTGCAATTTCCCATGCAGTATTTGCTTTGTTTGCCTGTTTTGCCCAAAGCCATTTTCATTTTTTTTCCCAAGCACATAACAAAACCTTCGCAATTTCTGCAGATGCTTCTAATGCAAATTTCCATTTGCCGTATTTGCTCATTTAAGAGTTTTCTAGCAAAAGCCAGCACGCCGGCACGCAGCACATGGGCCAGTGAGCAGCAGCTCACCAGGCGTGCAGCTCCCTGGGCTGCGTCCCCGCTCCGGCAGGGAGCAGTTGAAAGGTGATGGTGGGGAACTGCATTTATTACACAGCAAACCCAGCAGTGGGAAACTGAATCTTCCGTGGAAAAAGAGGTTGGAGAATATTTGCTTTTGCCCCTGTAGGGCATCTTGGTGGCGGAGAGGAAAGAGGACCCTAGGCAGGAGCGGAGGGAGGCGAGAAGAGCACACGAGATGCGGTGTCCCAGCAGCTGTGGAGCTGGAGCCACCTTCAGCAGCCTTCCTTGGTATCCCCAGCTTCTTGTTTTGGGAGAGACCAACTAGTTGATCCTTCCCTGCCTTTTCTCTGCACCAACAGTAATGAGGACAGCAGTCATGGTCACTCTTAGCAGAAGACAACTCATTGTAGACATTAATATGGTCCCCTCCGGCAGCTCTCAGTCTAAACCAAATGCATTTCCAGTGGTGCTTTCCCTCAGCTGGATCAGGCTACGTGGAAGGGGGTCGTGGCCAGACCTACATGAAGACAAGCCCAGAAGCTGCTTCAGCAAGCAGGATTGAAGTGGCACAGCAATGTGACCTGCTGTGGCGTGACTGAGTGAGGACAGTCCTGAGGTGGGCAGCAAGAGCGAAGAGGATTGTGTATCCAGGCAAGAAGTAGGATGCCACCATCTGCTAAACCATCTCAGTGTCCTCTTCTGAGCAGGCAGAGAGATGGATCCTTTCCGGCTCGCCCTTAGAGGGATCCCCAAAGCCACGGGGGTGCTTGCTGGCAGTGGGGTGGTTAACTGGCGACAGCCAACTGGAAATGGCAGCTCCATGGCAGGGCTGTCCCCGGCTGTGAGGAACGCGGGCTGCCCCCCAGCCTCCCCCTGCAACTCTCACCTGCCACCTGGAGGGGGGCGTTTCCCCCCCCAAAAAAGGGGTACTTTCAAAACCTAGTGTTTCTATGACAAAGTCTTCTGCCAGGCAATTTCCCGCCGGCGGCTGTTACAGGGCCTGGCTCTGAGGTGTCCTGGGGAGAAAAAAGCTCCGTTAAGTCACTTCCTCCCCCACGCAGCCTTGCCAAGAGCCTGCCAAAGCAGCGCCGGTACTGCAGGCGCCGACCGTAGACACCACGGTGTGCCTGTACTGCAGGCAGCGACTGTAAACACTGTGGTACAACCTCTGTTGCAGACACCAGCGGTAGATGCCATGGTACACCTGTACTGCAGACACCGACTGCAAATGCTCTGGTATGCCTGTGCTGCAGACGCCAACTGTATACGCGGTGGTATGCCTGTCCTGCACACACTGACTGCAGACACTATGGTACGCCTGTACTGCAGATGCTGACTGTAGATGGTACCACACCACCTGCACCGCAGATGCTGGCTGTAGATGGTACCACACCACCTGTACTGCAGATGCTGACTGTAGACACTG
>NW_010541914.1:2560-5598 GCF_000687285.1 Phaethon lepturus
CTGGCCTTTTGCTAGCAGAGATCCCAGCCCCAGGGAGCCGGGGTGCCTCCAGCGAGATGCCACCGCTCCGGGCGGGCAGCGCGTGCCGCTGGGACGAGCAGCGAAGCGCCGCAGTGGGGCAGGACATCCCCCAGCCCCGGTTCCTGCAGGGACTGCACCACTCGTGGGCAGCCCTGTGGGCAGGGGGGAAGCCCTGGGAGCAGCGCCTGTGTGCCCAAAAGCACCAAGTGCCACCTCCCCTCTTCAGACATCACCTGGCAGCAAGGCGAGGGGAAGGAGAGGAAAAAATAGACGTTGCTTAATGCTGTACACTTGATAATAGCACTAAAACCTCCTGGTCTTGCCATGCACCGTTCAGTGCTGAACTCCACTTTGCTGCTTAAGAGGAGAGAAAAGAGGGGCTTTATTATCTCCTTAATACGTGCTATCAGAAAGCCTCACCTGCAGGGCCAGAGCCCCTGCTGCTTGAAAAGCCTTCTTAAATCTAATTTAAACCCCCACTGTCAACAGGGCGATTAGCACTGCCCCCCTGGACCACAGGCACCACAGGGATGACCGAGGCCAGCTGAAATTAATTCGCTCACAGCTCTTGCGGACGGCAGCTTTCCTCCCTCCACCTTCTCCCTTGCCAGTAATGAAACAGAGACGCCGAGTGAGAGGCATCACTGTGACTCTGCCATCCCGGGGAGTGCCACCGGGCACCCGGGCGGCTCTGCAGCCTCTCCTGCCCTCGTGGTCTAGGAGAGATGGACAGAAGGCAGAGGGATGGCCCTCAAAAAATTTCCCAGCTGCTTTGGCTGAAGACGTGGCCCTGAAGGTAGCCGTAGACTTGCAGGGCTCTTGGCTCCACCACACGCGTGCTGAAGCCCGGAGCTGTGCCATCATCCCTGGATGTCACTGGTAGGATGTCTCAGTGAGAAAGGCAGCGACCGAAGCTGCTCCCTGTGCCTGTGGGGATGAAGAAAGGGCTCTCCTGGAGGGAGCATCATCCCCGTTAAAACCAGAGCTGCTTTCCAGTGGGTACTGCTGAGCCCATGGGCCCCAAGGGCAGCTGGGATAGTCTGGGGAAGAACAAGCAACCCTTGCAATGTCTCAGGTTGTTTGGTAGCCTGTCCCAGTGAGATGGCTCCCAGGACAGGTAATTTATTGCTTGTGTGGATCACAGTGATGTGCTCACACTGGGGCAAGGAGCTGTGGGAAGGCCAGTGGGGACCCGAGACCTGCAGGAGCAAGGTCCTCCTCACCCTGCAGCTGCAGGGGCTGGGGGATTTCTGCTCCAGGAGCAAGGTGGGTTCCTCTCCTCTCAAACCACACCTTGCAGCTCCTCTAAACCGACCAAGTCAGCCCTAATGTATCAGGACACTGCAGCCCACACCCCGACCCTGGTAGGACAAGGGACACGGGCAGGGAACTGTTCCCTCTGTTCCCTAAGGACAGGCTGGGGACCCATCCTTGCGGCACGGCTCCCTGCCAGCCCCATCCTACCTCCAGGAGCAGGTAGAGGACATCAGGACAGCATTGCACAGGTAAACCACTGGGAACCTCCCCACCGACCCTGCCTACCGACGGCCCTCAGTGCCACGCCGTCACGGGGCAATGCCGCCCCGCAGGCAGCTGCCTGCTGCTGCCCGTCCCCTCTTTCCACTCGGAGCCTGGAAAGGGGATGCTTCCCACAGCCTGTACCTGTCCTCGCAACTACCACCACGTTAACTAGCCTTTCTGCAAGCAGAGGGCAGCGGTCCAAGCACAGCCATCTGCTCCAGCGTTGATAAAAGCCAAAACAAATCACAGCATACTAATAAGCATTGCACATCTTCAAAACTGGTGCCAGGAGAAGGCACGGCAGGGGGGGACAGAGGTTGTGGAGAAACACTGCACCCAAGCCTACTCCTCAGAGACACTGCTGCTCCCCCAGGGTAAGCCACCCAGAGGAAAGCTTGGACCAATTATGGATAACACCGTTCTCATCCCCTTTTTACTCAACTTGCCTCCATGTGGAGCATTTTCTGCCTCCCTGCAGACAGGAATCAAGCAGACGTTTGCTTTCATTAAAGAAGCGCCAACGATGGTTGTCTTTTTTCTGGAGCCTGCCTTCAGGTGGGGTCTTGGGTTGTTTTTTTTCCATAGATGCTTCCCCCAGTGGCATGGAGCTGATGGCACCATGCCGGGAACAGACAGAGAAGATCAGAGAAGGGAAGGAGATGGGAGATAGGAAATGGGAGATGCTCATAGTCCAGGTGTTTCCCAGTGCTCCTCCCTGGACACCAGAGAAATCGCCCAAGACGGACGCATTTGGGGGCAGATCCTGCTCACTCTGCCTCTCCCGGCTGTGATTACTGTGAGAAAGAGCTCTTGGTGTCACATGGAATTCTGGCACTTCAATTCCCAGTCTCCACTCACGAAAATAGAATATTAATTATGGGGAACAAAACCCAAAACAAAATACAAAAGTAAAACCAAACCCCCATACACCACACAAACAGCCCCAAACATTTTAGGAAGGTCCTGCTGCCTCACGCCAGGTTCAGTTTGTGTTTTCCAGGCAAATGCCTGCAACTTTTCCTATTTTTGTCCACAGGCCTGCACTGCACTTTGATCCCCCCAGGATTGTGCTCACAACCCTGCTTTTTGCCTTGAGGAGAGTCTGTGGCCAGACTGCTTTACGAAGTCCCCAAAAACCCCTTGAGATTCAAAGCTCCAGGGTAGAGGAAAGCATCCTAGCATTAAAATACAGACCATGCTATAATCACCTGCCATCCTGAGCAAAACAAAGCGGAAAAAGAGGACAGAGCTTGTTGCCTAGACTTCTTCCATCAGTGGGATGCCCATGGCACAGCGGACATGGCGTGGGGCAGCACGGTGTTGCCAAGCCTCAGGAGCTTGGTTGCTGCAAGTGGGGATTTGCGGGGTGGGTCTGGCCACAGGACCTTTAACATCCCCCTCAGTAGCACCTGGGGACACAGGGACAAAGGGAGTTGGCTTGAAATATGAAAACCACACCTCTTAGTAGCCCAAACCTGCTCCTCTGGAGGTCCATT
>NW_010541915.1:0-275 GCF_000687285.1 Phaethon lepturus
GCCCCCCGGGTCCCCGTGCCCACAGCGGCGGGTTCATCTCGGGATAACCCCCCCCACACCCCCCAGAGCGGAGATTTAACGCAGCGATGCTAAAAAACTACCCGGCCCGTTTCCATGGGGACCCGAGGCACATGTTGCTATGTGATGTTCGGCCCGTTACCATGGAGACGGCGGGGATGTCACCACGCAGGGCTTATTAGTTGCCATGGCTATTAAGAGGCGCTTGTCCTCTGGGGACCTCCAAGGACCAGGGCCACCAGCTTCCCCTGCACCTC
>NW_010541915.1:292-854 GCF_000687285.1 Phaethon lepturus
GCCCCGTGGGAACGTGGCCACGCAGGACCCTGAAGCCACGGTGATGGGCACCTCTGAGCTAAGAGGGAGCCCAGCCCCACGTTTTTCCCAGGGAGAGCATCACCACCCCCCAGGCCACCGTGTGCCCCAGCCCATGGGGTGCCTTACCCACACCTGAGCAGAGCACCCCAGAAAAGGGGATTTATTGGCGGGGTTACAGTTGACAGAGAGACCCAAACCCCCAAGGGGAGCACGCGGAAGGACCTGGCCGCCGTCTGCCCACTGCAGCCTGTTACACCTCCCACTGGCACGGCAGGGAGGATACATCTTCGCCCCACTTCAGAGACGGCCGCATGACCAAAACCACGCGTTACCGCGCAGAAACGCAACAGGACTCGGCCCTTACAGACGAGGCAGCGCCGCAAAATAAACCCAAGAGCATCGTCCACCCCGAGGTCCTGCGGATAGCCCTAACCTGGACTTCCACATGGGGAACTGAAGCTAAAAAAAAAGTTTAAAAAGAAAAAAATCAGGTCCTGAGGCTGGGGTTTATCTGGGATTAGACACCCCGCTTCGCTGCGGG
>NW_010541915.1:950-2664 GCF_000687285.1 Phaethon lepturus
TGAACAAGGTGCCGAGCAGAGCAGGCTCCCATGGGACCACCCGCGGCCACAGAGCTGCTCAGTCACTCGCTAAGGACCAGCACAGCAACTGCCCCCAGGTTAATTTGACATCTCCATGGCCAGATGTTCAGCCCTTCCCTCCCTCCTCCTCCTCCTCCCTCAGCCTGCTGCAGCCGCGCAGCGCGGCACAGCCCCTGCCTGTTCCCAAAGCCCATTCCTCGGAGCGCAGAGAGCTCCTTGCTCCCTCCTGCAGCCCCTGCCGACACCTGGGCTACCAGCGCCGGACCCCGGCACAGGATCTGGCCCCCAGCCTCACCCCGCTCCGGGCAGCTCCCAAGCGCAGCTTCACCCCCCGACTCAGATCACAGCCCTCAACCCGCCGCCCCGTGTTCTCTCCGATTGCCTTCCAGAAGGGGAAAGAGGAGCAAGAGAGTCACGGCTCTTATTTATCCTTTTTTTTCCCCCCTTTAGACAGGCCCAGGCCACCCCTGCAGACCCCAGCGCTGCCCGGCCAGGACCGTGCCTGAGCCCGTATCTACCCGACTGCAAACCACTTCCCCAACAAGCTTAAACAGGGTTTTTATACGGCCACATAAACCCCTATGGAAAATACTCACACGCTTTATTGAATAAATTAAAGGTATTATTTTCTCACCATCTTGTTAGATTTCTAGGAAGGATATAATTTTTCAATTAATTCCACTGGACAAAAAAACCCACAACTGAAAACCTATAGCAAGGTACATTACCCCGTAGCGGAAAATTACATTCCTCCTACACAATACTATAGGTTGATTTAAATATAACATATAGGAATATAACATGTTATTAAATTGTATAGTATCTTTCTACAAAGACCTACAGTATAGGATTCTAAAAATTACTCCCAAAACTTATTATGTTTCAGTCTAGCCCAGCTGGTTCCCTTTCTATCACACGCTGCAAGACTTTTCCTGAAAGGTTAGGGCTTTAATTACGAAACACCGCTGCAGTCGCGCTCCGCCAACGGCTCCAAACTCCTCCGGACATGACAAACCCGAGCGGGAAACCCCCGGCCCGGGGGCGGGATGGATGCAGGGATGGATGCGGGGACGGATGGGACCCCGCTCTCACCCACAAAAAATACCCTTATTGGCAGAGGGGAGAGGGGCTAGCCTCTGTATTTCAGTTTAACCGGTCCCAGCCCTCTCCCAGCACTCACTACCCCAAATATTGGAGGGGTTCAAATAGTTATCGGTGCCCCCCAGGACCCATCCTCTTCCCCCCTGCAAGACAAAAAAGTGTTAGGGATAAAAGTTGCCTTTAGCTGTTGCCATAGAGACTCTCCGGCTCAGCACAGAAATCCCAAATCTTGTCAAAAACCAGAAGAATTTAAGATTTTAATCAGTGAGAACACACGGGAGGCCAGGAGCATCAAGGCACTTCCTCGCCTTAACAGCCTTTGCCTTCAGATGCATTCACCCCTCGTTTAATAGCGTCCTAAGAGCCGTCCAGGCGTGGGCACGGGAAGAGAGAGGAACGAAAGCAATGAAAACCCCGTCCGCTTTCGAGTATTTTCTCTCCCTGCCGAAGCAGCTTCTTGCTGGCCAGGCTGATTTCTGGACCAATAACCCACCGGCCAAGCTGTCTGTGTTCCCGATTCCTTCATCCGCTGCCAGAAAAAGAAAATAAAATTCAACAATACGAGCGAGGCAAAATATTTCCCGGAACCGCC
>NW_010541915.1:2695-2973 GCF_000687285.1 Phaethon lepturus
ATTTCTCCCACAAACTTCACCTCGCAGTCAGTGCGGCCAGCGGCGGGGGGAGGAAAAATAAAAAGAAAATCCCAACTTCCAGCACCACAAGATGTTTTTGTGACAGTCTCCAAATCGCTCTTTTCTGCCGCATCCTCCACATTTACTCCTGACCTGACTCGCACCGCGACCACAAATCAAACACGGCGGGATAAACTCACTGCTCTGGCATTTTTGCTGCTTGGCAGAGCCCCGGCTCCGGCCGCGGCCCCTGGCTAAGACAACCGCTGCCGGGAGCG
>NW_010541916.1:0-9212 GCF_000687285.1 Phaethon lepturus
CTCGGCCGTGCAGCAAGCTGGCATGCTCGCTTTGCTCCTCCTGGGGGAAGCTTCTGCCAAACCTTGCTATTCTGATGGTTTCCAGCCCACGTGTAACCGTAGCCAAGTTATTTTTTTGGTCTCTTCAGCAAGAATTGTTTCTGTGGCTTTTCATATTTTATTTTAGTTGAAACAGCGCATCTACTCTCCTTCCCATGCCCATGTTTACTCTTTCTGATGTCTTTATGGACAAATAATCATAGCTCTTTCAGCCTTTGTTGCGCTAAGTTACATTTTGCTCTTCTAGAAATTTACTTTGATTTTGTTGATTATTCTAGGAGCTCATCTGTCGCCATGTTACTTCTCTCTTAAACCTCGTCTGCCAGAATTGCCGGCAGCTCCTGAGGTCACAGCTTGCAGTCCCAGTGTTCAGGGGAGCGTGTGTGATCCCTGGCACCTCAGCTACCTCAAAGCCCATTGCTCTCAAATGCCAGACTGGGTCAGAAAGGGAGTGAAAAGAACTTAGTGTAGACAGGCAGATGCTCCCATTGGAGACATCCAGCCTGGGAACATGTGCATCTGCAACACATGCTGCTGTGTTGTTCCACACTGTTACAGGCAGTTGGGAAGATTAAAGAAAAGGTACCACATGGCCTCTTTGAATATTTTCCTATGTGTAGGTGCAGGGGCACTGCAGTGGCCTGACCTCCTTCCAGCCCCAGCCCTCATGCCTGCTTGCAGTCCTGTTGTACTGCAGCTCCCCAGGCTGCCAGCACCTAATACTCGTTTTGTCACTTACCTACTGGATGCTACCGGAAGAGACACTCTTTGCAGTCTTATTGTCGTTACGAGAAAACGTTTCTGAAAGAAATAGTCGTGGTATAACTGAGCATGGGGAAGGGCCTTTTTCTCACCGGGCATTGTTCCTTATGACCCATGTACTGTTGTGGGTTTTTTTAAGCCCGTCAAAGCAGAGGAACATCAGTGTTTCCATTGGGAAGCTGATAAGTGTCCATTCAGGAAGGTGATCTTAATATTCAGTGTGAAGTCTTGCAACCTTAATTTTGTAAAGAAGGCAGTTTGTGTAAGTCTTGAAACTGAGCCAAAAATGATTGCCCTGGTTGTAACTGGATCTTAAGGCAACTCTTTAGGGAATAATTAAGCTATTGTCTTTAAAACGTATGTACATTAGCTTGTTTATTTATTTACTCATTCTTCTCCTTCTTTCACAGTTTAAAATTTCTCACTTCTACTAACAAATTAGAAGTGGAAACACTTAGTATCTTAACTTCCAAATACTCTCAATTTACGGGGACTGTGTCAACGTAGTGACTTAAATGTCAGTTGCTCCTGGTGCCTTGACAGTACTTGATTAGTATTATTGCATGGTAGTACTAGTGGGAAATACTTAAAGAAGAAGAAAAAAGGGTAACTGTGACCTAAGAACATAACAGATGAGTTATGATGATTGCGGTGTAAGGCTTTGCACTGTGAAGTTTACTTTTGGGGGTGACATTTGTACTGATTTCCCTCTTGCCCTCTGTATTTCACCAGTTTGTTGGAGTCTCCCTGGTTCTGGGCTGTTCTTCAACAACACAAATAGCTCTAAGACTGCGTTAGGAAGCTGGGGAAGGTTTACTCCATTGAAGGTAGTCCCTACTTACTGCACTGCCAGCACAGCACTGTACTTCGTATTGTTCCTTGGCCTCCACTCAAATTTTGTGGTGGTGTTGGCTCTCTGCTTCAGCAATTTCTGGTTATGTTTAGTGTCTGCATGTCTTTGAAGCTACAAGTAGCAATATATAGGTTAGAGCGGCCTTTGAGTAACTCTGACTTCTGCAGCGGAATTGTATTTGTGAATCTGTTCACAATAAGTTACAATTTGTCAGCAGTTTAGGATGGAATTCAGAAATTTAAAATCTCTTTGGGTATTGTCAAATTGATGCAGTTCATATTAAGACTAAAGGTTTTGTAATACATATGAATGTCATAAAATATGGGTGATGTGGGGGATAGAGAGACAAGAGTCCTTGTTTTGGAGATGTGAACCATTCTCTTTCTCCCATGTAAACAACATTCAGTGTTTACAGTAGCGATATCTTTTTTTATGTATTTTTCCCCATATCTAGCCAGAGGGATCCTCTTCATTATAAAGCTACTATATAATGCTTTTTATTAATTCACTTGTTTCTTTTAATGTTGTTCCAGATCTGTGGATGCTATTTTTCTACCAGCTGTCATCGCAACACCAAATTTTATACTGATCCCGTTGAAGCTGTAAAAGATATACCCAATGGGGCAACTGTACTTGTTGGTGGTAAATATTTAAATTCTTTATGGATGCAATCACATGTTCTATTAATGGCATGCTTTTTACCATTTTACCATGTTTCCTTTAATATTACCTAATTTGAAAATCCGTATTTTTGTATGGGCATTTTAAACAAATTATTTCCTACTCTGCTAATGAGGGGCAGACTTCTTCAGTAGAAAATCACAGTTTGCTTCTTAGGAGAGGGAAAAAGCCTCAGAAAAATCATTAGGGTTTTTTGCTCACTAGTGAAGTATTAGACTTTACTTGTGCAAGTTTGAATGCAGAAAATGAACTTGTGCATTTTCAAGTTAGCATTGTTATTTCAGATAGTGAGGAATAAAATTTGATTTTATCATTTTTATGGTAGCATTCTCTATATTCTATATCTGCCTAGTAGCTGGATCTCTGTGACTTTGAACAAATCACCTCAACTGTTTCTGGCTTTAGGAAGTGAAGATAATACTTATCTGTGTTACAATAAATGGTTATGCGTAGCATTTCCAGAAGACTTAAGAAGTTGTGTCATACTGACTTTCACTGTGACTTGAACATTTGAATATTCTGTCATGCTGTTCAATCTATGGAAAGAAAAGCAATCTCTCTAGTAGGTTATAAGCGATTTTTAGCATTGAAGAAGTAATTAATGTAATGTTGTAAAACATGGGAAAACTCACTGGACATATGTAATGAGGCAAAATGCCTTCTAGGAAGAATTACTGTATTTTTTTGTTATTGGAACAAAAGAAGATGTGAGGCTAAGTGGCTGGGAAGGAAATGGTAGTAATTGTAGTATTAGACCCTGGCCTAGGACTCAAATGTGGCGTAGTATTTCATTTTAGACATACTGAGTTGTTGCATAATAGGTAGGAGTGTGAGGCATCTCAGCCTGGGTGGAGACCTGGGTTACTGTGCTTCCAGTTACACATCTTCCCAAGAGCGTGAAAATTCACAGATTTTTATCACCTAATTATAGGCTGAGCTGTATGGGAGAACTCCTTGCTCCTCCTGTTTGACATTGTTACGTGCAGCAAAGAGCTGAAGGGTAGTTGGGTGGAAGGAGGAAGAGGAATAAAGAATACAGTGGTTAGGGCACAAGTCAGGAGAGAGGAGGTCCTGGAGCCCTTCGCCGAAGGCCGTTTGTGTGTAAGCAGACCTCTGATGGTTAAAAGGCTTTCATCTAAACTGGGAATCACCTAGTGACTGGGAGATTCCAGTACTGGGGTGCAACTCTTTCCAGAAGCGTTGGTGTATTTAGTCGATAAGGAGCTTGTTCTACTTGGAAAAGATTTTTAATTAAACAGTGCGCATTCTCAGACTTCTGATTAATCTGTGTTCTTTCAGACTTGTTCCATATTCAGCTGTCTTTTATTTTACATAGGTTTTGGATTGTGTGGGATTCCTGAAAACCTCATCGGGGGTTTACTGAAGACTGGAGTAAAGGGAATAACAGCAGTCAGTAATAACGCAGGGTAGGTATTCATGATATGCCTGTGGTTTAGTAAGTACAGACTGAAGTAAGTACATTCTGTTCATGTGAAAAGGCTGATATGTGTGGAAGGGTCTTACTTTTCATTATAAGAATTTTCCTATTAACCACAGCTTTGTTTGAAAGTGTTCTTTTTGGAATGAGCCCAGAAAGTACACTACTGTATGTATACTCAACTTTGTCAGGGAGCAGTTGTCACTGTTGTAGACAATTGCAATTATGTGTTTTATATATATTTAGCTGGCTGACTGTAACTGAAAATTCTGACTCTAGATGCTTTAAATGTAGTATTGTTGTTCCAAACAGGAGTTCTTTCTCGCGGCGTGCAGAGCACCGAAAACCACACGGAGTCAAGACACTTGCTTTTGTTGCACATGCTAGGTGGTAGGTCCACAAAGCTAGCACACTTCAGTTAACCCAGGGGAAATATTTATACATTTCGAACAACAGTTATCAGTATTTTTGCAAGTTGGCTCAGTCACCCTGGTTCCTACTGGTTCTTGCAAGCCTGGTCTCCGCTTAAAGTCACAACGTCCTCCTTTTTGTACTGTGCATGCTCAGTGAGGAAGGGACCTCTGTGGGTAGGGGCCTTTCCCTGCCCGACATTCATTAAGGTAGTTCACTTAAAGTTCAGTAGTAGCGTTCCTTTGGGGTTATCTTGTTCCTTCCCTCAAAGTTGCACTTTGTTAACTGCTGACAGAGACTGAAGTATAACCCTTAGCTTCATTCCTCCCATATGTCCAACAGTATCAATGATTTATTTTATTTGTGTGTGGGTGTGCAGTTCTAAATAAGGATTTTTTTTTTTAAACTACACTTTGGTGCTTTCTGACCTTCTTACTGTAATTCTGTTACTTTAAAAAAAAAAAAAAACAAACAACACAACAGCAGTGGAGAACATTTATGATGAAAGAATGGAGAGCCTTTTTAAAGGGTCTTGGAATTACTCTTTTTAAATGTTTGCCCATTATGAAATTCATGTGGGGTCGACTGTGAGAATAATTCTTTTACATATGTTTTCCATACTTCTCAGTAGGGCTAATTTTTATGCCAGCTGTTCATTGTAGTAGACTCCACAACACATAGTGATCTTCATAAAGAGAAATAACTACAGCCACTTCTGTTGAAGTGCATTGATAAAATAGACATGAAATTAAATAAAAATATGCAGACTTGTATTTGAAATCAGCCTGGCCAATAAGACTGATATTCTGTTTCTTGCAGCGTTGTTGGATGACTAGCATCTGCAGGTGGCCCTAACCTTGGTTCAATGACTTATCCTATTAAATGTCACTTTCAGCAACATAATAATTCCAGTGTAATTTAGTTCATTGTAGATTTAAAGACTTTGGGAAGGCTGATGTCTCCTAGAGGCATTGTACTTTCTTTAGCAGATTTTCTTTGATTAGGGATCTCATCCTAAATTCTATTTCTATTGTCTTGTGAAATAATAGTCTTCTCACAGCTAGATGTACTGGGGTTACATAGACCAGTTGGTGAGGAAGATAGTTTGTGAGCATTCCTTCTGGGTTTTTTTTGGTGGTTTTGGTGTTTTGTTTTTTTTTAAACTTTTTATAATGTTGCATACTTTCAGCAAATGGTAGTATCTGTTACTACATTTTCTGTGAACTTTTTACTTTTGAATGCTGTATTTATGGTGAAATAATAATGAGAATTTTGTATTTTTTTCATGGAATTTCATTAATGCTTGTAATTACGAGCCCTTTCCTTGGGTTGGAAGTCTCCCATCTGTTCTGCAGAAGCTCAGCCTTTATCCAATGGCAGAATAAGAGTTGTAGGAAAAAAAAATCACTGGGGAACTCTTTTCTTCTGTACCTACATTGAATAAGAGACAAGTTTATGTGAGCCAGAAAGGTTGTTGGGCTATAAAGAACTTTGTTCTTCATACAAAATGAAAATAGATGTCAAACCTTGCTCCTTCAATTCCTTCAGCCTTGGCAAAGTGAATTGGGTAGGATTTATCTAATAATGTTTTGTGCTGTTTTCAGCTGTATCATTACAACTCCGATATACTTTGTCCATAGACTTGTATCCCAATCTGTTTTGTTTTTCACGTAAGTTAAAACCAGAATACCATTCAAAACCCACAGACGTATGTATACACACACACACTCCAGGCTTTGGAGGCTGAAGTTCACAGTGTGTTGGTCTTCATTTTTCTCAGTGCTTCATCCTTGCCATTTCACATTCATTGGATAACAGATGTGATTTTTATTGGTATTTGGCACATACACAGTCAAACTCAAGCTCCTTAGACTTTTGTGGGAAACAAATTTCTGATGGATGGTAAAAAAAAGAGAGAAAGTGGCAAATAATTTTGAGTGGAAAGATCAATCACTTAGAACAGAGATCATTCACTTTCTTCAAACTCTTGTTTCTGAATGATACACATATATGTAGATAGGTTGCACAGATGCTCCTGTGTGGGAGGTGAAAAAGAATCATTATGGAATAGACTGGAGAAGATGACATTTTGTTGTGGTGGTATAGGTTAGAATTCATTTTTCTTGAAATAATGCTAAGTTTCCTGAAAATTCTTTGGCCTTTGAGTCTGGAGTGATTACTGTAAAATGTTTGGTTGTTGATGGGAAAGCAAAATTGAATTCCTTTTTTCTTGAAACTAGTTTTCCATGAACAGTCATGGAAGTCTGGTAAGCTCCTCACAGAACAGTGTAATGATTTGAAAATGTCCAAGGGCACTTAGGCTTTTCATAAAGTCTTGTAAAAATCCTGGTTTTGCTCTCATGTTGAACAGTATAATTTAGAAATTAAATTAATAATAAAATACGGTCTCTTCTATTGTTTTTATGTATTGTATTACTATTATATGGAACTTAGCCTGCTATATTTCAGTAGGGTTTGGGAACCAGGTTAAACCACAGATGTCATCATTAATAAAGTCAGAATCCTCATCACAGTGATTGATGCCATTTAAGCATCTTCTAATACCATGTCAAAAAGCATAGTGATAGTATCAAATACGGCAATACTACTAAATGTGTTTGAAAACTGAAGTAGCACAGCAATCTCATACTCTGCAGCAATAGTATTCGAAGAGTGAACTGTTGCTGTAATCTCGGGATGTCAGGTACTTTGTGGGATCAGTAATTTGCCACTTTCCAAGATGCCTCGGGATTAAATGTGTTTTGCTTTGGCACTGTTGTGCTGCAGTTGATGCCCTGCTGTGTTTCATCTTCCTGACTGCAGTTGCTTTCTCTTCTCCAGTTCTTCCAGCAAACAGGAGGTAATTGGCTGTGGTTAGGTTTTCTCATCCTGCAGTGGGTTTAGCAGGCAACTTGTAACTGGAGCAGGGAAGGAGCCAAGAACATAGACGGACAACCTGCTCTGGAGAGCAGTGCAGCTGTATGGATTAGGTCACATGTCTTTCAATACGCGTGAACCACAAAATGTGTTACAGAGCTATCTGTTTATAACTAAAATAGCTGCAATGGAGACAGCGTTTCACTTGCATCTAGGGGAAGGTAGTAGTTGGGAAGTCCTGAGGAGCACTCTTAGCTGGAAAGAAGGTTCAGTGAAGCCTGGAAATGCTTGGCGGTATCTGGAAACAACTTTAAAGGAGTAGGATATTCACAAGTTCACACCCTGCTGTTCTGTGCTGCAGTGTAGCAGGGAGGAGATTCATCCTGCAAATCCTTGTTCGAATTGCATAGTTGCTGGCAGGTAAAGTCCTTGTTTTGGCCTTTGAAAGACTTGCCAAGGACAGGTTGTACAGTAGCCTAGGGGTGTTCTTCGGCACCTTGGTTAGAAACATCATCCTGCTAGTTATTGTCTGTTGCCGTGCATTATGCTGCTGCGTACGCCGTGTGCTGGCTTGTGAACCAGCACCTTTAAGAGTCGGTGCTCTTTTGCCAAGCCAAACAAGGCAAAGTGTTTGAAAGGGAAGCAGTGCAAATATGCAGTATCTCTGGTATTTACACAACTTGCTGCAAGGGAAACCAGCTTGTGAACCAGGGAGATAGTGAAACATGGTGGGTGGATTGCTCCTAAAATACAACTTCTCACACCTTCCCTTTTAACTTGTGTTGCTTATGTTGTTCGTATTTCTTCACACTATGTTATTATACACCCTTTAAATTTAGAGGATTCTGTGTCAGTAAGCGACTAAAATCCATTTTATTAAATTTTAGCTGCATTATTGTTTAACTTTTGTTTGCTCCTCATACGTCAGTGGGTCCTTATTTTAAACCTTGATTCAGTAAATTCCCAACATGGTTGTGATTAGTATGCAGTACCTTCTTGCACATGGTTGTTTTTTCATCTGCATGCGACTTTGTGGTATCATGTTGCATACTGATTTCAAGTTAGAGTGGACTTGGATGTTTCAGGTCAGCTTATGCTAAGACTTCCCTACTGTAGACTATCAGACCTATTGTTTCAGGACCTGTGTTGCAACAGAAACCACGTTCTTGTCAACGCAGTGGAGTATTTAAAATGAAAGTTTAAGAAATTGGCACCAAATTATAATTTTTTATTACTTTTGCTTACCGAGATGGATAACTAATTTTGGTTATAATCACATTCTGAGATCAATGCTTTCAGTCTGTCTCTACCACCTCAACAGACTGAATTTGTACTTGGTAAAAATGAAGTGTGTAACTTGTAGTAGCTGCACATGTGTTCTGACTTGCACCAAATAAGCTACTTCCCTCTGGGCTTTTGAAGGGACTTTGAGACTTAAATATGCATTCTTTTTGAATGCAATAGTGTTGAACAGTAGGGTTTCACTTATAGTAAAAATAGAGAATTCACAATTAAGATCTTAATTACTAATCACCTCGGTGGTCATCTAAAAGGAGATTGACAGCATGCTGTCAGATTATCACAGATTCAGACTGTCTGCTTAAAAGGCATTACCAGCTTTTTGAACCTTTGGTCTCTGTGCTCTTTCTGAAGAAGTTCTTTTTATGTTGCAATGTTATGCATATTAGTGAGAGAAAATAGCTTTGAGATAAACATTTGAACTGTTGGTCATGATGCCTGAGCGCACTGTTACTTAGTTTTGTTGAACGTAATACCTTTGTTTTCCTAATGGGCTATTTGCAGTTGCCAAATTTCCAGATAAGGCACTACTCCATGGCATCAGATGCAATGGTAAATATGCTGTACCCTATATTCTAAGGCACAAAAGGTATTTTTATGTTCTTAGCAATTAAATATCTTGGATTTAAGGCAGGATGCATAAATGTTAGTATGTTGAAGTCTAATTTTTCGGTCATTGCTTTGAATTGTATGTTTCTGTTAAAAACAAAATGTGTCTGCCATCTTTGCCACAGACTTTGCCTGTTTGTTCTAGCATGTGCAACTCTTATGGCTTAATTCCATCCTTATTATTACTTTTGTATATATGTTATATATACTTATGCATATTTATGTTACTTATATATTAAAATA
>NW_010541917.1:0-2771 GCF_000687285.1 Phaethon lepturus
CCAGCTTTATCCTGGCTGAAACCAGGACAGTCAACTCACCACATCTTTATAAAGGAGAATTGATTCTTTCTACTTCCCAAGAATTAACCTCAGAGTCAACAGTATTCTTCTAGAGTAAAAATTATGCCATTTAGTATGTGCTGGTTTTGGCTGGGATAGAGTTAATTTTCTTCATAGTAGCTAGTATGGGGCTATGTTTTGGATTTGTGATGAAAACAGTGTTGATAATACAGGGATGTTTTCATTATTGCTGAATAGTCTTTGCACAGTGTCAAGGCCTTTTCTGCTTCTCACACCACCCAACCAGCAAGAAGGCTGGGGGTGCACAAGAAGTTGGGAGGGGACACAGCTGGGACAGCTGACCCCAACTGACCGAAGGGATATTCCATACCATATGACATCATGCTCAGCCTATAAAGCTGGAGGAAGAAGAAGGAAGGGGTGGGGGTATGTTCAGAGTCATGGTGTTTGTCTTCCCAAGTAACTGTTACACGTGATGGAGCCCTACTTTCCTGGAGATGGCTGAACGACTGCCTGTCGATGGGAAGTAGTGAATGAATTCCTGGTTTTGTTTTGCTTGCATGCACAGCTTTTGCTTTACCTATTAAACTGTCTTTATCGCAACCCACGAGTGTTCTCACTTTTGCTCTTATGATTCTCTCCTCCATCCCACCATGGGGGAGTGAGTGAGCGAGTGGCTGTGTGGTGCTTAGTTGCCAGCTGGGGTTAAAACACAGCAGACTATCTTGTAACGCTTACACAGAAATTCTCTGTTAAATCTTCTAGTAACAATCATAATTCCTTTTCAACTTTGGAGAGAACTGAGAAATTGGATAGAGTACCTTTCTTTCCTGGTTACCCAGCTCCTCTTTCAGCTGAGTATATGAATGAGTAAAAAAAAAAAGCTTCAACAGGTCTGAATAACCAACCATGGTTTTCAGGGTTTATACAGATCCACCTCCCAAACCTCATTATCAGACCTGACTATTATTGCTACAAACATTTTCAACTGAATGAGGGATCTAAGGTTTCTTTGCTGCAAGAGTATTTACTGTCACCTTAACTCATCCCCATGTTACCATGCCTTTAAAAGTTATGAAGATTATTTAAGTCAACAAATTTCAGCATGGCACAGGCTAAGAGCACACACAAATCATGCCATGCATGGCAACTCATTGTGAAAACTCATTCATATTTGAGCCTGTAGGGAGGAGTTATAAATGCCTATTCCCAACACAACGTCAGGATGGTGTAAAAACATCCACAAAGAAAAAACAGTGAGATAGACTGAGCAGAAACAGTTTAAACTTTTACCCTTTCTACCCCTGCCAACTCTGATTTAAATGCATGAACATTAATGGAAGAAAGCAGTCACCAATACTACTATTGCCTAGAGGAGCTGTAAGTCAGAGATCCCATGGCATTTAAATTGGCATCAGGAACTCCTCTGCATCAAGGCTCCTACAAGAACTATCATTATCAACTGAGAGAAGTTTATGTAAGCATAATTACTATAAAAAAAATTGCCATTTTATTTGATAAAATACAGAGGGGGCAAATGACATGTTTGTGTGAGTATGCATATGGGAGAATAGCACAAGCAGCTCTATAATGATGGAAACAGTGTAAAACATTAGGATTCATTTTGGGTGCCTACAGCTATCCACATATGTGGAAGGAGGAAGCGAAAATGATTGTTATGACTATGCACTCTCATGAGAGAGACAGCACAGAATGCTAGACAGAGTAACCCAAAACAACACAGCATGCCTGATCACAGTCCTGATTATAGCCTTGTCTGTAAGATTTTTAGCACACATCTTTTGGGATCTGCTTAATAATTGTTTTTATGCCGAAGATGCACTGGAACACACATCTGGAATATAATTTAAAACATCACAGGAAACCCATTTTCTCAGCTGAGAAGTCAGTGCTTAAAATTTAGTTTACAGAAAATATCCTTACTATAGAAATAGAATAGCTTACTCCACTGAATTATAGGGTTTTGTTTTTTCCTCTAATAAGTGAACAGAAAAACTTGGCAGAAGTCTTCAGTCTAAGCTAAATTGTACAACCACTGGGTTATACTAATGAAGACTAGCTCAAGACTCAGCACTTCAGTATTCTGATATATATTTCCTTTGAGTATTCCATGGGTATTCATGCACACGTCACTGTCACATGCCTGATGTATCTTGGATTTGCTGATTTCATATGAAAAGAGTTCATTTATATAAAAATATTTTCTTTTAAAAAGCGTTCACACTACCTAACTCATAGGCCTTGAAGGAAAATCTCTGGAGTAATTGATTATACAGATTCTCATTTCTTGCCGAATGATGACTATGCAAAAAATGAGGTGCATTTTAACATTTCCATAAAGTCACTCTTACTGAGGGGGAACAGTGCACATTTTCCCACTGACGTCAGCTTCGACAGTTGCATTTCATGAATGTCTAGAAGTCAAAGCCAAGCCAGACTAGAGACCAAACTATTTTTAAACCTCATCTTTTCCAGTCATCAGCAATCACAGTGTTGTTCCATAACAATGCAGCTCTTCTTCATAGACTTGCATGAAACCATGCTATGGAATAAAAGCTGCTCTGAGCTAATTCAAGCATACCAATCTTTTATTCTCTTTAAGCACTAAAACATATAATAAAATGTCATCTCTATGAGAATCAAATTATTTTCTATTTTCCCTCTCCTTCAGTCAACAGACTTCACAGAAAAGTAGTCCCATATAATCACAGAATCACAGAATCACTAAG
>NW_010541918.1:0-1887 GCF_000687285.1 Phaethon lepturus
CAAAGCCCCAGCAGGCAGGGCTAGGTGCCACCCACCCGTCAGTGAGGATGAGCACCGGCTTCGTGCGCCCAGCACGGTGGGTGGGCCATGCCGAGAAGGGGAGAGCTGGCACCCGTGCCCCCTGCCCCGGGGCTCCATCTCCCTGCGGTGACGCGTGGGGCGCAGACCCCCGTGGTGGGCCCACGGGGGGAGTGCGGGGGTCCCACCGCCCGCCTAGGTGGAGCAGGAGCTCCCTCTCGTGGGCACAGCCCTGGCGCTGGCGGCCCCATCCCCCTGTGGCGACGCGTGGGGCCCAGCCCCCCGTGGTGGGCCCACGGGGTGAGTGCGGGGGTCCCACCGCCCGCCTAGGTGGAGCAGGAGCTCCCTCTCGTGGGCACAGCTCTGGCGCTGGCAGGGCCCAGGGTGCCCACCGGGGACCCACGCGTGGGGTGGCTGCAGGACATGCATGTCCCTTTGCCTGAGCCACCCATGGGGCCGCTGCACGCTGCGTGGCCAAGGCTCCCTGGGAGGGGACCTCGGCTCCACCCTGCCTGCCTGGACCCCTCTGCATGCTTTGGGGGTACCAGGGGGGACAGTCCCCTCTGAAAATGCAGCGGTAATTCCTGAAGGGAGAGAGGCTGCTCCCCGCCCTGCCTCAGCTTCCTCACCCACCACAGGGATAAACTGCAGGGCAGGCCTCAGAGCACAAGGAGCTGTGGGGATGTCAGCAGGGAGAGAGACCACAACCTGGGAAGAGGCAGAACTGGCAGCTGCCAGCTCGCCCAGGCGCGTGGGATCACAGCCCTGACGCAGAAAGAGAGGGGTGACCCCCGGCACCGAGGCTTTTGTGGGGAGCAGAGTAAAGCACAGAAAGGCACAGCATCAATGGGACTTTCTTAGGGCAATGAGGAGTGAATTCCAGCATGTTCCTGCCTGAGAAAGCTGTCGCAGCCACGCTGCGATGAAGAGGTCCCAGCTCTCAACCATGAGGTCCTCCTCAGCACAAAGACAGGGCTGGTGTCCAGAGAGAGCCAGGATTAGGGGGATTCCCTGGTGGGATTTCTGCAGTGCAGAGGGATGAGAGTGGCATCTCTCCTGGCAAGTGTCAGAGGCAGATGCATGAGGGAGCTCCAGGCAGGAGTTCTGGCAGCGCAGCCCAGCCTGGCACACTGCAGTAACAGATCAAGTCATCTCTGCTACGAGCTACACTACGTAGCACAAAGCATAACCACTGCTTTGGCCTCCCCTACATCTGACCCACAGCCTCACTGTGCAGGGCTCGCCATCACGCTCATCAGCAGGTTTGGTGGCACACACGGAGGCACGACCAGACAGGCCCGTTTCTGAACTCTCTTCTCCTCACCCTTCCTCGACGAGGCAGCAGAGGGCAGCACGCAAGCAGGATCTGGGCAGCGAGGCTTCTGGTGAGAGAAAGAAAAGGAATGAATGGAGAGACAGATGGAATCCGGTTTTCCTGCTGTCAGGGACGGCGGAGAGATGGCGACACACGCCGCCATGCTCAGAGACAGCTGGTAACAGCTGTGGCGGTGGATGGAAAAGCAGGGCCTCATCTGCTGCGGCCCCTGCACTCAAAGGCCTGTGGGCTGCTGCGAGATGGAGACCCCAGACATTGCCTGGTGCGTGCAAGCCCGGGGCACTGCTCCTCCGCCACCACATACGGGGAACTGGCTATGCTTGCGCAACTGCTCAGGGGAGAAGAACAGCCCCTGCAGCCTGGCTGAAAGTCTGGTGTGGGAGCAGGGCTACAGGCATGGCTCTGCCTGGCCCTGGGCGCTCTGCTTCACCTGAGGGTTGGCTCTGAGCACTGTGACCCAGCTCAGGCTTTGTGCTGGCCACCACGGCCTACCTCAGGGCTGGCCCCAGGCACCATCACCTGCCTCAGGGCTG
>NW_010541919.1:0-312 GCF_000687285.1 Phaethon lepturus
CGCAGCCTGTCCCCAGCTTGTACGGACGGGCCTGGGTGTGGAGGTGTCAAAATGCTTCTCTGCACCAGCTTTGACTTTGGGGCTGCTCTTCTGCCCTCACTGTGCTCATCCTGAGACCTTCAGGTTTGCTGCTGACTCCCATATGTAGCTGGAGGAGCAGCTGGCTTTAAAAAAAAACCGCTGAACTGAGGGAAAGGGAGTTGCACCAGGACTGGACCAGCTCTGGCTGGTGAGCTGTTTAAAGCTATTGCTGCTGTATTTCCTCCCTGTTTTGTGCCCCTCATTATGTATAATATATAGACTGTATTGTGC
>NW_010541919.1:381-787 GCF_000687285.1 Phaethon lepturus
TGTAGGCTAGGGGTTTGTTTGGAAATGTGCCCTCGCTGCAAAGGCGCTGGAGAGGGAACAGAGGGACATAAAAGTTTTATTGAAAGCCGCCCACTCCTGGCCTGGACCCCGGGCCTCTCTGGGCCCAGGAGGAGCGAGAGACACACGCTTTCTGAGCCGACAGCATCCCCTGCCGACTAATGCTTCGCGTGCCTCAGCCCCGAGATGCATAAACGGAGGAGTCGAGAGCATCCTGCTCTTCTGGATGCCGGCAGCCCCACCGCCTGGATGCTCTTCACTGCTTGCCACACTGGCACAAACATTTTACTTTCAGCTGTGTGTGGCTGACAGTGCTATAGCTGGTGCCTGCTTTTCTCTCTCTGAGAGCAGGTGAGCAGGAGAAAAAGGATCTGGGTTCCCGGGGCTG
>NW_010541920.1:0-8908 GCF_000687285.1 Phaethon lepturus
TCGAGACGCGGGTGTCGGTGCTGGAGAACGGGCTGCGCGTCGCCTCCCAGAACAAGTTCGGGCAGTTCTGCACCGTGGGCCGTGAGTACCTGCGCCCAGCAAGGGGGGCCGGGGGCGGCACTGGGCCGTGCCACTGGCCCGGCCTGAGCTGGCCCGGCCCCAGGGCCGTGGGGGTGACATTTTCCCTCCTTGGGGAGCCGGGTGCCAGGCCTGTGTGTAAGGACCAGGGCTGGAGGTAAGAATCACACTGACTTCTTCTCTTCTTAATGCTAGTTCTTATAAATTCGGGATCAAGACATGAAGCGAAATACCTCAGTGGCATCTCTCACTTCTTGGAAAAGCTGGCCTTCTCTGTGAGTACCATATTTGTTATAGCGGGGTCCCGGAGTTTGGGCAAAACGTCAGAAATCTGCATAGCAATGAGTGACCCGGGGAAGCAAGAGAGCAGCTGAAGGCAGGGTCTGCTCCTCACTGTGGCACTGTGGGTTTGACCTGTTTAAATAGATGATGGTATTACTAGTTGTTATGACCAAAATTATATTTTGAAAGTCTGTTATGCTTTCACCTCCAAGATCAGTGAATACTTAGGAAACCATTTGACTTAAAGGAATGTAGAACATGATGTTTGTTCTGAGACACACTAAAGGATTATAAATTTATTGTTCTACTAATTCATAACAGTGCTATCTTCATTCTTAGTCCACAGCTCAGTTTGGCAGCAAAGATGAAATTCTGCTGACCTTAGAAAAGCATGGGGGCATTTGTGACTGCCAGGCATCGAGGTATGACTCTCTTTCTCTGTACTCTGTTACCTGAGTGGTTCTAACACTGAGAGCAGTTTGAGTTGCTTTTTCTGGCGTGTGACAGTAAAAGTCAGTTTTTGCTTCTAAGCAGCAGAAGTCGATTTGTGGTGACTGCTAAGCAGCTACAAAAGTGAACCTGAAAGGGTTATAAAACTCAGTTCTATTTCCTTTTGAAAGCATTTAATGATAATGATCAAGCAGCTTGATCTGTGATTTCCTGATGCACATTTACTGAACAATCGTAGAATGGTCATAGATGTGACTTCTCAGTGCAGAACCCCTCTGCTTGTTTTGCAGGGACACCATAATGTATGCTGTTTCTGCTGACACCAAAGGCCTGGACACAGTGGTCAACTTGCTGGCTGATGTAGCGCTACAGCCCAGGTTATCAGGTCTGGGAACATAAGTCTCTGTCTCAAAAAAAGACTCCCAATGCATTGCTGTGAGATTTTAGAATTCTTCGTTTGACCATGCTCATCAAGAAGTTACCATGTAGCAGTTGGGTATTTTGCATGGTGGTTGTTATCTCTTCCTTGCTTTCTTACTACAGATGAGGAAATTGAGATGACGCGAACAGCTATACGATTTGAGCTTGAAGACCTGAATATGAGACCTGATCCAGAGCCTCTCCTCACAGAAATGATCCATGCGGTAAAACACTGAAAAGCCTTAATCTTGTCTGCAATCCCCTGTATGAGACATGCTGCATACTCTTCCTCAGTTTTTCCTCAACTTCAAGGTTTATTTTAGATTATTCTGAAAACAGATTTTTCTGTTATTCAGTTAGATTTCAGTAGTGAGAGAATTTTGCTGTCCCTGCACTTTGAAATCCTACATTCTACACATGTAAAAGATTTTAATCTAAACTAAAACTGGTATATGTTGTATTTGTTGACATGTTGTTGAGTTACGCCAACAATAATGCTCAGCCTTTCCTCTCTTACATGTCTCAAATAGATAGGCATAATTCTAAAACAGAAAGTTTAGATGGTGGAGGGTGAAGTAATATTTGTTACTTTAAGGTATCTGTTTCCTTTTAGGCAGCCTACAGAGACAATACAGTTGGACTGAACAGATTCTGCCCAGTGGAAAACACTGGCAAAATTGATCGAGAAGTCCTGCATTCGTACCTGCGCAACTACTATACGCCAGACAGGATGGTGCTTGCCGGGGTGGGAATCGAGCATGAGCAGTTAGTGGAGTGTGCGAAGAAACATCTGCTTGGCGTGGAGCCGGTGTGGGGCAGCGGGCAGACCAAGGATGTGGACAGATCTGTGGCTCAGTACACAGGAGGCATTGTCAAGGTAAAAGGAAGGTTGAGGTGGCATTGTGCCTCTTCCTTTCTGTTGGAGGTGCAGATCTGGATTTGAGCCGATTCCTTTGTAGGCTTTGCTTCTTTAAAATTACATACTGTAGATGTAGAAGTACAGTCTATTAATGTGTAGCCAATTATCTGGGTGACAGGTATCTGTAGCTATTATCTGGGTGACAGGTTAATTATTGGGAATGTATCAAGCTGGATACAACAGAGGTGAACATCAGTCCTAATAATTTCTCTGCCCTCCCCACAGGTTGAGAAAGATATGTCCGATGTGAGTCTGGGCCCTACTCCCATCCCAGAGCTTACCCACATCATGATTGGGTTAGAAAGCTGCTCATTTTTAGTAAGTATCAACCTAAAATCCTTTGTTTTGGTGCCTTGTACTCGAAGAATCCCAGGCTACTCTGTCTCATCATGTAAACAGTGGCAGTCTTGCTGCTGGTGCTGCACATACATACAAGCAGCTTTTTCACCGACAGTTTGATGAAAGCACTGACCTTCACTCTCTTCTTGTGCTGTGTTTCTTTCCGACTCTTCTTCTCCCTCTTTACTCATCCCAGACCCTTGAGAGCTCTGCTATTAGCTGACTACATTTCTTGTTGCAATTTAGGAGGAAGATTTCATTCCCTTTGCGGTATTAAACATGATGATGGGAGGTGGTGGCTCTTTTTCAGCTGGAGGGCCTGGAAAGGGCATGTTCACGCGACTTTATCTCAATGTGCTCAACAGGTTTGTTTGCATTTCTGTTTAAGGGGTAGCAGAAACCGTCTTTTCCAGCAGGTTCACATGGAAGGCTTCATCTTTTGAAAGCCAACACCCCCAGGTTTTACATTACATTAGCTTATTCTGCTTGAAACATGTGGGACTGATTTGCCAATGGGCGTTTTGAGAGGGTGAAGGTAAAGGGCAGAAGTGACCAGGAATCTTGTCTTTCTCCACTAGCTCAATCCATGCTGTCATCAGGGGACATTAACAGAATTGGCAGCAAGTACCAGTAATGCTGCTCTGTACTGTTCTGGGTTTGGTTTCAAGCATGCAAGGGGAGAAGTGGAGAAGGAAGTAGATGGCACTCACAGAAATTGTGTCGGAGGCAGGGATTGACAGTTCTCATTGGCACTGCTAAGAATCCTGAAATGCATTGGGAAGGGACATGCTGTCCAGGTTTGTTTAACTTTTACATTCAAATTCTGTGTTTTAAATACTGTTTGTATACTCACAGGCACCACTGGATGTATAATGCAACCTCTTACCACCACAGTTATGAGGATACAGGACTCCTGTGTATACATGCCAGTGCAGATCCAAAACAGGTATATAGTCCTGTATTCAAAGACAGATGTCCTTACAAAGTAATCACATCACTTATTACCAGGCAGTAATGTTAACAGAATAAGCATTGTTCTGATCTTCTTTCAATTATCTGTTTTTCCTAGGTTCGAGAGATGGTGGAAATCATCACAAGAGAATTCATCCTAATGGCAGGAGCAGTAGGAGAGGTCAGCAGCTTAACTTGCAGACTATGCAGGTGGTCTTTGAGCTGAAACAATGCATTGCACTGGCCTTGCTAGAATGAATTTTCGTAGATAAGTATGTTACATATTTCTGTAAAAGAACATAGTAGCTTTAGCAACACATTCACAAAGAGGAAGGTGTTTGCAGAACTCTTATGTTGTATCTTGTATTAGAGAGCAGTGGCCAGACTTTTTTGAACATCTATTTGTATTTGTTGCTCATTTACAGGTAGAACTTGAGCGAGCAAAGACGCAGCTGAAGTCCATGCTCATGATGAACCTTGAGTCTCGGCCAGTTATCTTTGAAGATGTGGGAAGGCAAGTGTTGGCAACAAACACAAGGAAGCTACCTCATGAGCTCTGTGACCTGATCAGTGAGTAGACACCACTCTTCCTTGCCTTGACTGCTTTGTAGGTACAATTGGGTGGGGGAAGCAACTTACAACATATTCTTGTTAACACAGATGAATTGCCTTAGAAAGCATGGGGGCATAAATACTACAGATAGATATTTCAAACTGATCTTCTTAACTGCTTGCAGGCTAGCACAATGCTTGTTTTTTTTTCAGAAGGAAGGAAAAAACAAGCATAGTAGAGAAGGTCTAGAGTTAGTGATTGGTTTTCTGAGCGTGTGGTCTGACAGCTCATAATAAAGCTGCTTCATGCTATTTAGAATGTAGTTGTCACAGCTCTGGCTTTTTTATTTTTCTGCAGGTCAGGTGAAATCTACTGATCTCAAGAGAGTGGTCACTAAGATGCTTCATAAAAAACCAGCTGTGGCTGCACTGGGTGACTTAACAGATTTGCCCACTTACGAACACATTCAGGCAGCACTTTCCAGTAAGGATGGGCGACTCCCTCGGATGTACCGGCTCTTTCGATAAAGCAGTGCAACTTGCACATGTCTGACAGACTTGCTTCTTTTTTAATATGTTTTTGAGATTATAATATTGCTGCAAGCCTTCCCTCCTGATCTTTCCAGGCGTACTGTGCAAACATGGAGCTATGCTACAGCCCAACAAAGCTGCTTCAGAACACTGAAGAGCTCATTACACTTAAAGGCCCACCCTGGCTCTGGATGAGTACTTTGACCCTCTGAGTCAGTTAAAAGAGAAGATGGGTGTATACAGCCTTCTCTTGGCACTGGGGAGAACATAGCAAGCCAACATATTCATTTCATCACTACAACTGAAAGTATGTATCTGAGAAATTGTCAGTCACTGCTCTGTGTTACCACTTACTTAATCATATCAGCAGTAGAGGTGGAGATGTCGCACTGGAGGTCTTGGGGCGTGCCCTTGAGGAATGTGGTGGCCTGTTAAAGAGCTTGGCTTACACAGATGAATTCAAAGAATATTTATAGCTGTTAACAAGGTGAACAAAGATGTCATCAAACTGAATTGGGAAAATACTGGTTATTATCCAGGTGAAGTTAGACGAGTTTCCTGCAGTCCAGGTTTTGTTACAAGGATCATGGGTCATTTTATCAGTGTAATTTACCATCTGTAGTACTACTAGAAGTCACATACCTGGAATAACTTCTTCATAATTTTGCTAGAGCTCAGAGGAAAGTAGACCTATGCATAACTAGCAGTTTCTGGGGAGTCCATATACAGAGATACTATGCATAATGCTACATGGACACTTACTGTACAATTAAAGCAATCCTATTCTTTAGGTTTTTCACTTATAAGTAAGTGAACTATGCTAAAGAAGAAAAGTTTTTTTACTCCAGAGTTGGTATCCAAACAGGTAGTTATTAAAGGAGTTACTGCTGCACACTACTCTCTTCAAATTGTCACACACATGAACTTAAGGCTTTGCAAAAAGAAGACATAAGTGTCAGTCTCAGAGCTCAGCTAGGAGTCAAGATCAACAAAATTATGTCCAGAAAGCTCCTGACATGAAGCTAAGTGCCATGCATTTGATATACTGAAGAAATGGAGACCTGAAAGAGAGGAAGTAAAACACCTGATTTACATAATCCCCTAACATACAGGCTTAAAAATGTAGAGCGCTGCATTGCAGCACTTGACTGGCTCTGTGCGCTGTAAGGAACAGTCAATCACACTGGGAGCAGAACACTGTGAGGCAGCTATTACCTGCTTAATCCCCCCACCTTTCCTCATGCAACTAAAGAAAACATGTTGCATTGCTTCTTGTGGAACCCACAGTATGAAACTCCTATTCAGTTGTTATGTATGTTTGTAAGAAAGAAAATAAAAGAGACCTCTAAATGACTGGAGCAAGTTGTAAGAGTTCTATAATTCATAAGCTACTGGCTGGGTTTCTTGAACTGGCAGGGGAAATGTGCTTTGTTTGTTCAATGCAAATGATTCCAAAGAAATCTGTCCTCTTCTTCCAGTTGAAGACAAATTGCTCAGGTCACCCAAACGGTTAGCATGCATCACAGTCAAAGAACTCTAGTTCTGGCAACCCTGCAATAAAAGCTGGTTCTCATTTAAGATACTGCATTAATTTATTTTTATTCCTTTTAAAAAGAAAGGAAATCCAAATACCTGATGGCTACAGACAGGTCAGTGCCATAAAGGTTCGTACCGCAGAACAGAAGCTCTGTCTTGGACAGGTTGCATAGTTAGCAGCACTTCCTCCAAGTTGTTTGCACGGTGTTGTATGTGCTAAGGTGATTAATGATCCAGCCGATCTGTGCCCACGAAGAGTTTTTAAGTATTAGCTGTACTTAACATTTTACCAGTGCCACACTGGTCCATGTAGTATGTTTAGTCTTAAGACAACACTATTTCAAAAATAGCAAATTATTCACAGTTCACTGAATTGGAAAAATAAAAACAACAGGAATTAACGCTAATCAGAGGTAATGGAACCGTGCTGATCTGACTTGCTGCAGTTTCGCTGCGTACTTCCCTAGTACTCACTTGACATTGACACCTTAATCACTTTGGTGAAGCATTACACAGTCGCTGTACTCAGGCCATTATTTTCAACTCCGTGTCCTGCTGCTGAAGGCAGGTAGTGTTTTATCTAGTGAGTTAAGGATTGTTTCAAGCAGTCTCAACAACCAAATATATGGTGTGAGAGATTGGTATTTACCCCCTTAGTAACAGAAGGCCTACAGAATTATTATTGAAAGGCAATGTTTCTACACTTCAAATGTACAGTAGTACATTCTCACAGATCTTGCTGTAGAGAACCAAAAAAGCCCAACACAGGAGCACCATCCTTACACAGTACCGCCCATGTCCCCTAACTGGTCCCTTTTATGCATTTTACAGAATACCATACACTTGGCTACAGAGAAGGAGAAAAAAACCACCCCACAACATACGTAAGATAACCAGATCAAATCAAACAAACAGAAGCTTTCACCTTTCTGCAGGCTTTTCTTAGGTCCCCTGCCCCAAGTCATGCCAATTCCAGAAGCTGTGCCTCCTGCGAGGAGTCACCTTGGAACCAAGAGACTGCATCTGGTTGCTTCCAAAGACAGTACAGTTAAAAATAAATCAATTACATCTGTTGGGATGGATGTCCTAAATAACTGACTCCATTTTCTTCAGCAAAAGCACTTGAGCTACATGGATTAGCTCATGCAAATGAATCCAGGATGAGGTTTAAGACATTCTTCACAAGCCACAGCACCTGCCAGAGGTGCTTAAGCAGACAATTCCCTGCAGAGTTTGCCATAGCCTGAAATCTTCTTTCCAGGCTCCTCTAACAGGAGCATTGCAGAGTTCTCAGCTCATGAAATGCTACATATGCTGCTGGATTTTTGGTCCTTTTGCTCTTGCCGTTTCTGAAGTTCCCTTGTAATCCGCCTCTTTATTCCGATTAAATAGAGTTCTCTGTCAAACTGCCCTGCAGCAAGTGGAATGCTACAATATAAACACAAGCAATTAGATCAGGGCACAAATACATTCCTGTTTGCCCAGCATTTCCCAACTAGTTCAAACAACAAAGGCCAGAAACACAATTTTTACTTTCTTAAGGCATTCAGCTACTGCTGTGGGAGAAAATGGGTAAAAAAAAGTTGTTCTTTCACACCAACAAGTTAAGGTTTTCCACAATGCATTTAAATTTAGGAAAATAATGGTTGTAAAAGGCAAATGTACTTTCAATTTAAGCATGAACATGCCTGCATTCACCAAGGGCATACATGGAGGACATTCTTTATGAACCTAAACCAAAAAACGCTCATTTGAAAAGCCAAACCAGCTTACTGTGTATTCACTGGTATGGTTCATGCACAACAGTTCTTACCTTGCTCTGTTCTAGAGGCCTGAAGGAAACCCTAGCAGTCCAGCTTCACAGACTCTGCAATACGTCTGTTTAATGGGTATTTAATACCCATAAACAAAAAAATCCCAATTCTAATTGCACTGCTGTTCAAGTGCTTTGAGAAATCACCATTTTCTAGATACCCGGGTCTTGAAATCTATGACCATGCTACTCACAGCAAAGAGACAAACTAAATGTCAGTGACTTAACCAAATTTTCTAAGGAGTTCTACTAGCACGACAGCCCACAGTGGGACATAAAGAACTTGGAGGATCTCAAAATACTCCACTGACACACGGCTATGTTGAAATGCAGCCACCACTGGGAAGGGAAAACGGCATTGATCCCAAAGAGCGAAAGAGGAACACAAGAGGAAAGCTGTCCATGCTGATAGGAAAAACAGAGCTGCATCTCAGATAAAACACAGATTTATAGTCAATTGCAATGGGCTCCATTTATCTCACACAGGAGGATTAAGGGACCTGGCAGCAGGGATTTCAGATGTCAGTGCAAGGTTTAAGCACTCTTACTGCTCTGACCACTGAGAGCATATATTGGGTAAAAACCAAACAGGCTGCAGAGAGCTACATGGGATAAACTCTATTCAGGAACTTTCCCAACAGGACAAACTCCGAACAGGGAGCATATCCCTGGCAGATCCCTGGAGCCATGTGCAGTCACACAGGGTGGCACAAGGAGGTACTCACTTGTCTCTGCCAGGCCTCACTTTCACACGAAACAAGGCAAATACAGGCCGATGGTCTGAAGTTTTGATCACAGGACAAGATGAGTACTTGACAGCATGGATGTCATCTCTGTACCGACTGCGGTATACAACTCGATCCTGGGAGGCAGAGAGAGAGGAGAGACTGAAGGTAACTCCCTTTGCACATCCACCCTGGAAAGAAGCACTGATTCACAAGAGACAAATTCATTTGTTTATCACACTCCACTTAGTGAAATTAAGCGTCTTGGACAGGGACACATTCATGAAGAAAATGTGTCTGATCCCAATAGCG
>NW_010541920.1:8939-17248 GCF_000687285.1 Phaethon lepturus
CAAGGGAGAATGCACTGGAACAGGACGTAAGGCACAGAAAATAAGATTAGCAGCCTGTGCCAAACTCTCCTTGTGCTCACAGATTCAACAATCCTTTCTTCCAAACCAGTTCCACATACCCTGTTGCAACAAATGCCCCCTTAAGCAACAAATCTCAGCACAACTGTATCTCATACAGACCAACTGTGGCAAGGGAGCTTTTTCTCGCAGGTGAGAATCCCCTTTGGAGACAGATGGGAGGCTGAGCAGCCCTTCCAAGCGTGCTGCTCTGAAATCATCCCTTACCGTGTAGGAAGGAGTCCTTTGTTTGGAAGTGGTGTCATAGCTGTCCTTTCCTATGTCAAACTTGTAGGAAGGACGGAAATGAATGTCAGCCTCTTGGAATCCTTTGAAAATAGACCCTGTAATCAAAGGGGAGAACAGCATGAACAACAAATTCCTCCTTCCTAAGAACCCAGCACACTTTCTGCATTTATTCAACACTGCATAACTAATGCTGGCTAGAAACAACAGCCATGTACATACATGGCTAGAAAAACCTGGGCTTGGGCTCCAGAAAGGGAGCAAGCTCAAGTTCTTACATAGTGCAGATAACAAATAGCCAGTGGCTACTTAGCCAGTAGCTATTTAAACAAAGAACACTTGGTGCATGCACTTCTTCCACTGAAAGCTCATGATGCTTTGCAAATGCTAGCTATTAAAATCTAAATGCCCTAGACACTGTGACACGAGAAGTCCCTTGTACAGACTGCCACTGGATTTGACAACTGTTGACTTCCCTTTTTAGGGAACTTAATAAGGGAAAGCAGGAAAGATCTCTAGGAAATAGGGATTTGGTTGTAATTATTTCTGTGTGTAGATATCTTTATTCCTGGAGACTAAGGAGAAAAATAGCTGTCCCTCACCCCTACTCATTTCACTAGTAAGCTGGTCATATGCCAGTAGCTTGGACATGTCTGTTTCTGGGTTCTGGTTCAAGATGGAATCCACGGTCTCACGATCCTTATTCAGTCGGAAGTTGAAGTCACCAAACCAGAATACTTCATCAAACCGAGTTGTGACATCACCTGCAAATTCAAGCCAGAAGTGTCAGTATAGAGGTAAACATCCTGAAAAGTTCTGAAAGCAAAAAAAAAAAAAAAAATCCCCAAGTTTTCTTTCCTGAATCTCCTCTTGACTTTTGAGGAAAATTAAAGTATATGATGTATATATGATATACTTTATATCATTAAAATAAAACTCAATTCTTTTGAAATGAGAACCATACGATACATAGCTTACTGAGAGTGCTGCTAGATATGTTCAAGGAACAGGCAAAAATTCTTTCTTTTTACTACCAAGGAGATATAATACGTGAGCAGGTTTCCTGACTGTGACCATCCTAGAATGTGGTCATGAAAAAACAGTAGAAAACAGAACAGAAATTTTTAAAAAATCATAGAAAAAGCTGAAAAGAGACCAAACTATCTATGTGACCTAAAAATAGTTTGACCACAGAAACCTAATGCTGAGTAAAGGGTAAATTCATCTTTCTAGAAAAAGGGCTTATATGTCTAGTTGTCATGTTAACACCACAGTATTAAGAAACAATATTGGAATTTGGCAAACAATACTCTGACCTGTGTATATGCAAACTGAAATCACATTCTTTCTCTAAGTTTTGAATTAAAGTAATTTCTGCTAGCTCTAGAAAACACTCGGAAAGTGAAATACATCCATAATATTGATAAAAATTACACCGAAATTATCTTATTGCCATTCTGACAAAAAATACATCACATTAAAATTCCTTTTGAATTTTCTCTCTCCCCCTTCACAGCAACTTTTTCTCTCAAATTCCCCCTAAAATTATGCCCCAGCTAAAAAAAAAAAATCATGTGAATAATAACCATTCTCAGACAAAAAGACCTGTGGAGTCTTTTTATGCTGTCTCAAATTAGCAGTCTCATTCTCTCTTCCTTAGTGTAGACTGAAAGACAATGAACAAACTCTGTTCATTTGGGCTCCCACACAAGCATGGTTTCACACTTACTAGAACTGGATCGATACGGGTTTGTGTCTGGAACGTTCTTGGGAAGTGTAAGGGCTTGAATGGTTTTATTGTAGTCCAGTTTCCTCTCATTCACCTTACTGTCCCCAGCTGAAAGACAGAAATGGCATCATTTCCCTTCAATTACCATTTTTGGTTATAACAGGAGCTTCCAAAGGACATCAGACATTTTCCACATGTCAAGTGTAACACTCTGATGCAGGGAGCATGCAGACTGAAAAATAATGACAGAAAGTGTGGGAAAAGGGATACAAATGTGCAGGTTCATTTTTCATTTTCTAAATAAAGTTTTTTTGTTAAGTTTGCTACGCAAAAAAACCCCTCTGTTACTGTTCTCAGCTCAGCTATCCTGAGCTTTGACTTCAGGCTGTCCTGCTCCTCTACCCCACTGCAGTTTTACCTTTGTAAAGCGACCCCCCTCGCCATGCTCCCTCAATCAGGACACTTTAACAAGATTGTAATTGTCTCACATGTGAAGTGGGAGGTGATGAAGAGAAAGGAGGTCCCAAAAAATGTGAAGCAGATTCCCAGAGCTCCCTTGGTTTTGATCTGAGATACGATTCGAGTTGTCACTGTGGCATACTCCACTTCTGGAAGGAGAAAAAGAAGCTGCTGTTAGTGAAAAGCCTCTAGAGACAGTGAGCAGGAAAATCAAGTGAGGGACAGCCCTGGAGAAAAGGACAAGACACCTGACGGCAGCAGTCCTTTCACCTCCCCACTCTCCAGCTCTTACTAGACCACACACCTGAGCAGAACCAGATCAGGTCCCTCCGAATGAAGACTGACATGTACAGCACCCCATGTGCAGCAGAGTAGAGCATGACGTAGTGGGGACCTAGCGTCTCTTGCAGGCGGATCTCCCACTCTCTTCTGCAGGAAAGAACAACAGCTGGATCACAAGGACAGTACAAGAGACAATAAAGGAAATCAGCATTGTGAAAACAGAGCAATCCTTCTGATAAAGAACATCAAGGAAGTATAAGCAAAACCTCCATTGCACAGCGATGCTGCAGTGAAGGCTGATTGGTTTGATGTGTAACTCCACACATGCCATGCAGCACACTTTGCATGTTGGTGAGAGAGTATTACTGCCACTGCTGCGAGCAGCTTGCAAATCTGAGAAAAAGAGAGTCCCACAGGCAAGATTCCCTAAAAAAAGCAGTCTGACATGAGGCTTCAACCTGTTCTTCTAGGGTTGGTCAGTCTCAGACAGACTAGAAATCTGCAGCAATGTACTACTAATGAGCACGTGGCTGCTACGGCCAGCCCGTGAGTTAGCTCACAGCCTACTCACATCTATGGTCAGACGCACACAGAAATCAGATGGGAGTTTTGCTATTTATTAGCTGCCCCGACAACAGGACCAAGTTCTGTATTTACAGACTTTTGTGACATTTTACTCTAAAACCCGTTTCCCCAAGTGCTCATGCAATGGAATTCAGAGTCTTACTAAATGGGTTATTTATTGAAAATACTAAGACTATGATGGAGACTATTTCCAGACTAATTAAAAACAAAGTAATTAGTTAACAATAAAAGAGAATGGTTCATTACATTGTTTTTGCTACCTGTCTGGACAGCCTTCTTGAACCCCGATGACATACATGTCCTGGGCATAGTCAGGATCTGTTGGTAATAAGAAGTCATCCAGATTCACTGGAAGCTCCTATTATTTAAAAAAAAAAAGAAAAAAGATAAAAATAGCAATATTAGTTATGCAAAGATTTACTAGAAAAGTTCAATAAAAGTCCAGGATAAGCTACAAGTTCCACAGCATATGCAAACAAATCAGGCTTCAAAAATAGGTTAAGTGATAATACTAAAAAGATTCCGTCTCAAAAGCAGACTTCAACTGCTGTTGCTCCAGCAAAAACCAAGACTCCTCAGTTCAGCCATGTGGGCCAGTAATGTGATGTTTCTAGTTTCCTGTGATGCTTGCTTTTTACCATAGGCTTGGTAAACCCCTGAACACCCCAGGGGTTGCTTGTGTTCTCCCAAGCACAGCTTCTCAGTCACCTGGTAGAATTGATCTTGAATTCCTAGGCTACGTAAAGATGTAGGCAGGAGGCCGTGTTCTTTATCAGAGATGTTCTCGTCATAAGCACTAAATCGTCAGCTGTCTTCATATGACCCTAACTGCAACGGAGCGTAAAGGAGCTGCCACAAAAAGCCAGAGTGGCACTAGAAAGCTCACTGTTTTCATACCTAGTATCTGAGGAACCCTGTTACAGTGACTCTATCACTAAGATGAACCTGCATGAGATGAACATGCGTGAGAAGGCCTTGTAATTTGGTAAAGACAATGAACCCAGATTGATGAGGAACATAGTCATGAACAGAAAAAACACATCACACCAGTCCTTGCAGTAAAGATGGGGTAAACTTGCCACTGCCAAAAGACCTGTGGAGACTTATGTGCACATACCTTCTGACCCTGCATGTTCCAGGTGGCCACAAAAATTCCAATATTCCGATCAGGGAAATATCTGCTAAGTTCTTCTGCTCCCAGTAAGGCACCAGTCGCCAGAAGGCTGCCTTCCAAATAGCTTCTGTGAACAGAAGGCCAATGAAAGACATCTAAGGAAATGGCATGACAGTTGGAATAATGATTTGTAATGCTTGAATCTTGAGTTAATCAAGAACATACCTTTAGCTCAAGAAAATAACATTTAGTATTTATATAGTGTTCCGATTGCCTGAAGTTCCTTATAAAGTTCCAACCCTTATGGAAAGTTCCTGGGTCATATGCAAGAAAACAAAACTACTATAATAAACTGGCCTTTTCAAAGTCAGGACCTAAGTATGATGATGAGGCTAATGCTGCACACATTCTGTGATGAGAAGACTGAAGCCATCCAAAGTCTTCAATCCCCCTAGTACTTACCGCAGACACAAAATGAAGAGATTGGTTTGATATTTGAGTATCCTGAAGCAGCTCAGTTTACTTAAAACATGAAAATAGCTACACCATTCCCAGTGCTCTGGCACCAAGTTGATCCTAATCAAGGATTCAAACTCACATTCTTCCTTCAATTCAGCTCATCAAATTAGCTTTCAAGGAAATGATTTATTGAGTCTGAGGTCTAAAAGAATACCACATTTTAAAAGGATAGATCTGTCTCACACCACCTTCCTCTCCAAAGCATGCTGCTTACAAAAGCAAGGGGTATTGGCAAAAGGACTGCAAGTTGAATAAGCATTTTCAATCTTGCTTAAGCTCTGCAAATAGTGACAACAGCATGATCTCAGGGAGTGCTGTGCAACCCACTAGTCTACCCAGCTGCTCACCTGACTACAACAGCTTTGCAGAGGGAAGTGAAAGAAAAACCATCATGGCAAACAAGTAATAGTCTATCTTTGGGGCTTTTTTATGAGCTAGTACCACCTTAATCTATCTTTCAGAATTATTTTCCCCAGTACCACTGACTCCCACTCTTTGGGTCAATGATCACAATGATCCCTCAAGGTCTTCAGACTGTTGTGTATCGATAACATACAACCTTTAGCTGCGTACTCGGTATCCTTTACCTTTTAACATATTTCCTGACCTGCAGTATTATCAGTAATACTCATTGCAGTGTTTGTGCTGTGTGCTGGCAGGTCTTCACAAATAGCAGGTTTGCAGCCAATACAAGAAGAGGATTCATTACACTGGCAAGCACATTAATATACCCACCTCAGTTCCCTCCAATCAATAATCTAAACTTAAGTAAGAATGAAGACAAATAAGCAACCAGAGCAAGAGGTCAGGGCCACACTAGAAGAAAGTGCTGAAATCTGAGTGGAATCACACTCTTCCTCAAGAGATTCCTGGAAAAGCTGGGGAGATGAGCTCCTATGGGGCACTGAAGAGTTCACAGTACATGATTTGATTCCTGCCAGAAGCCAAACAAGCTCAACATCTGCAGAGAACCCTCAGCACATTACAGGATTGTGATAGTACTGCGTGTACTGCATGATAGTTAGTTTCAAGCTAAAATATTTGCATTTTTTTCCTGCCATTTAACATTTCAGTTCAAGCCCAACGTACTTTTAGATTAAAAAAAAAAAAGTTATTCCCAACTGTTAGCATGCGCAGCTATTGTTTCTTAATTTTGAAAACAAATTTCTTAAATATTACAAGCAAGCTGACAGCAAATCAAACTTATACTTAAAAAACAACGCCCAGCTGAAAGGAGCAAATATAGACTATCTGTACTAATCTCTTAATCTTCAAACTATTTCCAGTCTCCACAGCACGTTAAACAACACAGAACAACTTTTGTGCTTTTCTTACCGGTCTGAAGTTCCCTGCCTTTGCCCAGCAGGCTTCTGCAGGGCAGCTGGCTCCCTGCCAACACACCCCAAACTTTGCCACAAGAAGCTGGGGGACATACCTGCTTCGAACATCCTTGGAGCGAATGGGCGTGAGCAGGCTGAACGTAGATTTCATGGAGTCTGTGGAGCAATTATCATAGACCATCCCATTGCCATGTAGCCTGGTATCACTCAAGCTGCTGCTTACCCTCCCAAACTTGTGCTGAGAATAATGTCGATAATCCATGCAATCTGAGTCAATCCTATTAGCTGTCCTCAGCGTGTGAGAGGCCATATTGAGCTCCATGGGTGGCAGAGGTCGAGCCGGCATTATTTGGGACAGCCGGGGTTTGCTGCCTGCAAATGCTTTCCCCCGCAGAAGGCCACCAAAGGCACTAGAGATCTCGGAGGCTCGTTTCCCCAGGTCAGAGGTGCCTCCTCTGCTCTTCCCCATGGGACTGGCTCCCGAGGCATCTGGTGAACTGTGCAAGGAATTCTGCTGGCAGCACTGATGGCAGGGGCTTGCCCTACCCCTGATGGTAGGGCTGAGGGATGCTTCCTGCAGCGAACCATTTGAGGAACTCGTCTCATTGGGATCCGTCAGACTTTCCTGACTCGTTCTAAACCGCCTCCACCTCCTCCAGCTTTTCTCATCCAGAGATGCAGCACGCTCCAGCCGGGGTTTCCGAGGAGGCCTTGGAGTAACCGATTTAATTTTCATATTAGCTTTGAGTTCATCTGGTAAAAGCTTTAAGGTTTCATTTAAAGAGGTGCCTACACTTGGAGGATCTTCAAAGGTAAGGACCCCATTGCCACCAGCCTCCTTCTTTGCTGCTTTGCCAGCTTTTTTAGTGTGCAGGTCCTGTACTGCTCCACCCTCCATTTTCTGAGTAACACATGTCCCTGAGTGCTGTGGAAATCCATTTGGAGTACTCATTCTCCCCGGGTACCAACTATGGACACTGCTCCATACAAAAAGTTCCTCACAGCATAGTTTCCTTCCCTTGCTTACCCCGTAGGTTCACAGGGCTTTAACCAAGCCAGAAAGACATAGAAGTTGAAGACATCTCAGTCTTTAGTTGAGAATGAAGGGCAGGTGTATGTGTAGGCAGATGCATTGTCCACAAAATTTCAAGAGGTGGGATACCTGGATTTCCCCAAGAGAAACACATAAGAATGAAAAGCTACTGAGCTGCGAACTCTGCTCCTTAATCAGAAAACAAGCTCTTCACAGGACCTCCCTCTAGAAAAAAATCAAACCTTAATGTGACCTTGTTAGAAAACCAGTGCTATTTTCTTTTCTTTTTCAAGAGCAGATCAGTGAACCAACTCGATCACTGCTCCAGGCATCACGGCTTGATACAGACTTCTTTAAGAAAAGGCTGTGTATACTGTTAGCATGAAGGGAAATTAAAGCTGCACATAAATCACAGGTTGTTCTTCTTGCTGTTCAGTGAGTCACCAGCACAACCAGCCTCCAGGCTGCCCACAGCACTTGGTGCCAGAGGCCAGCAAATTTCCAGCCATCTCAGGTTCTACAGTGGGGACATGGCTGCCACCTTTTCTTGTTTCATGCCAACCCCTGGCCGCTACTGCTGAAACCGAGAAAACATCTAAGTAGTAGTGTGAGGGATATGGAATCAGGGTGGAAGGTACACTCCTACTTAGGGGGGGAAGCACCTCATTATTCTACAGTTATGGCAAACCAAATGTCCACCCGCAGTGGCACACCCTGCAGCTCTATGCTGGAAATGCAAGATCCCGTTAAAGCACACCGGAGCGCTATTTTTGTACCCGAGGGGAGGCCACCCGCTTTCTGCACTGACCAGACAGGAGGGATAGCTTTGCCAGCTCCTCACACCTCGCCTTCCACCGCCCCGCTTCGCCACGACCGCAGCCCTGAGAGTGGCCACGCCACCTCAGGCGAGGAGAGGATGGATGAGACTCCCCACGGCCGTGGTCA
>NW_010541921.1:0-2051 GCF_000687285.1 Phaethon lepturus
AGGCACAGGGGATGGAGCCATGGAGAGGACATCCCTGCACAACGACAGCCTGCTCTATGCCTCCCTGATTGCCATCCTCCTCCTCATCTCCTATTGGTTCACCACCCGCTGCTTCAAAATCATCAGCGGCATCGAAGGTACGGGATTGGGGACACAGGGGGACAGGGTGATGCTGGCCCATCCTGTCCCCTTCTTCCACAAGCCAGATGGTGAGGCGAGCCGGGTGCTTGGTGTGGGAGAGGGGGACTGGGGACCCCCCTCTCTGCCTCTCTGGGGCAGCTTGATCTCCTCCTCAGTGACTTTATTTGTTCCTCCTGGCCCTGGTCCTGCTTATACTGTGTGCGAGAGCAGCCGGTGGCAGCCACGGCCGAGCTCCAGCAGTGCCCAGGGCTTCTCCAGGGGCATCTGGCTCCGCCATGCTGCTGGTGTCTGGGTACCACTGTCCCTCGCTGTGGGATGGGGATGCAGATGGACTCCCCAGTGCCTTCCGCTCTGTGAGGGGTGCCCAGTGCCAATGCTGGGGCCTCAACCTGCATTTTGGGGCTCCCGGTCCCTTTGGGCATGACCTACATCTTTACTCTTCAGCTGGTATGTTGGGGAGCTCTGGGGTGTGGCGGGGATCCGGTTTCCCTGGTGAAGGGTTTCTCCAAGACCCACTGCAGTGGGATATCTGTGCTGGGGGCTTCGTAGGGTGAGACCCCCAAGGCAAGGAGCAGGGCAGGAGGGGTGGCACCAGTGCTGCGTGTCTGGGGACGTGCAGGGTCTCTCCTGCCTGGGACATGCATTTCTCCATCCGTCCGTGTGACCTCTCCCTGCATGGCTCAGCCAGGGCCTCACGGCTCTTCCCACAGCATGGCCAAACACTGGCTGGCTGCAGGGGCCAGGAGCCACCCCTGGGAGTGATGCTGCTTGGCAGGATGAGGGGCAAAGCCCTGTCCCACTTCTGGCAGGGTGCATATGTTTTGGACGGTCTTTCAAGCACCCCTTGCAGGCAGCTGCGAGTCTGGCTCCATGGATGAAGCCCCATGTGTGGTCCCATGTGTCTCTTCCATCCTGGGGGCAGCTCCAGATGGAGGAGCATCCCTGGGGACCTTGGTGTCCCCTGACACTCACAGCTCGTCTGGACCTGCCCTGGGTGGGAGGGGATGCGCTTTGGGCGAGCAGCCCAGTGAGTTTGGGAGTACTGGGAGCTGAGCTCCGGCATGGTGCATGGCACTGGGACGTGGGACTGGCACCAGGTACCTGTGCTGGTCCTGGTGGGGTCCTGCATCTTTCTGGCAGCAAACAGCGAAGGGCTTTTATTAACGGCTCCAGCATGGAAACGAGTAATCCTGATACAGCAGCCGGCGGGGGATTTCTCACTGCTCTGCCGGGGCAGGACGGGCACGAGGGCAGGCGGGGAAGCTGTCGCTCGGTGGCTGACCGGCTGCTGTGCCCTTCGGCCCCAGCATCCCACGACACTGGTGGAGATATGCGAGGGACCAACGATGGTGGGCCAACACGCCGACGTGGGCTGAGCAGGTTCATTTTGCAGAGGAGCTGCCCCAAACCCTCTTTCCTGGGACAAGTCCTGGCTCAGGCTGGAAGGGCTTCTCTACAGCTGTTTCTGGCCAAAATCAGGTTGCATAAATAGCCCCATGGCATGCGGGAGAGGCATCGGCCCTGGGAGCAGCTGGAGGCTTGGGGAGAGGATGGGTTGCAACCGGGGCTAAGTGAGAAAAATGGCTTTAAAAATGCAGTTGGTGTCAGTGGGAAACTTCCTCTGAGAGTGCAACAAGTCTGTAGCACTCCATCCCCAAATGGACTGACGCAGGGGCAAAGCCGGGAGCCAGGCGGGTGAAATCCAGGCTCAGTGCCTGGAAACTCACCTCTTTCCAAGAAAAGCAAATGTCAGGTCTGAAAACTTCCAGCCTGAGGGATGTTTCCCCAGGGAGGACTTTCATCTCCCTCCCCAGGCTGCCTCTGATGCATCGCTGGCATCTTCTGCTGGCGTCAGAGCCTTGGGAGCGTGCCCTGGGCGGGCGGGCGCCGCTGAGCATTGTGGCAACGGA
>NW_010541921.1:2066-3221 GCF_000687285.1 Phaethon lepturus
GGGACGGCTAGATAGCCTGGCCGTGCCGTGACCTGGGACTGAGCCACCGGCCCTCTCCGTCCCCTGCCTCCTGGGCTGGGAATGGGGGTCCTGGGTGGAGGCTTGGTGTGGGGCAGCCCTACTGGGAGCTCTTGCCGGCATCAGCCAGCACCTCTGCCACCCGCTTCCCCCCGCAGGTGTCCCAGGGTGACATTTCTTCCCCGGTGACATATTTCCCCCGGCACAACAACAACAGGGAGGAAAAGGGGCTTTCTGCCCCAGTGCCATCTGCATGGCCCGTTGTGGGGGCAGGAGGGCCCTGCAGATGGGACCAGGGCAGAAGGCCCTTAGAATTGGGCAGGGGGATCTGCCCCATAGCCTGGGCATGGCCACTTCACCTGTACCTGGGGGTACCTGGGGCGGCTGGCCTTGCTCCCGGAGAGGACCAGGTGGGGTGGGGGGCAGTGGTAACGTGGGGACAGCCCTGCTCCCTGCCTGCCACACTGGTGCTGGAGTTGGGACTGGTCTTGCTTCATGCCCCATGTGGGACTTGTCCACCCAGGGATGGGCAGTGCCTGCGGCAGCCCTGGGGGAAGCCGTGTACCCTAAGGGGTGCTGAGTCCTGGTGATGGGGCAGGGACCCTGGTGGTCCCTGTGGCCTGTGGCTGAGCAGCCAGGCAAGGGCTGGGATGCTGTTAAAAAAGAAGGGTAGGAGCTAAATATAGCCCCGTTGGCTGTGTGTGTATGTGTGCTCGAGGCACGTGGATGCCTGGGTTCACCTCTGCCTCCAGCTGCTGTGTGACCTTGGCTGGGTCCCTTGGTCATGCTGGGTCCCCAGCCCCTGCATACATCGCAGCCCCCCCGCTCCCGTCCCGTTCCCCCAGCCCTGCTCCCCATCTCCCCTTGGCTCTCCCAGCAAGATGGCCAGACCCATCCACCTGCTTGGAAATGGGGCAGCTGGACCTGTTGCCCCAGAGCCTCCCTAGGAGAGGGTTGTAGGGACCTGTGTGGGGCGCAGAGGACAAATCTGAGTCATCCCCATCCTGGATGTTCAGCCAGTGCCCAGCGTCCTGTCCCTCCCTGTGTCCCCCCCTGGGAACCGAGTGCCTTTTAATATCTGTGGCCCGTTTCCTTAGCAACTGCATTAAGCAAATCGATGGAGGTGGTGTCATTGGA
>NW_010541922.1:0-239 GCF_000687285.1 Phaethon lepturus
TCCACCGCCAGAATAGAGGCCTCCTCACCTTCCTGCCAAATAGTGAGCTACCCGCATCGAGACGTTCAAAACACAAGGCCAGACACCACCCTCCTCCCCTCCGCCAACACGCAGGCGCACTGCAAATTCCGAACTGCGACAGGAGCACAGGAAGCAAGCCTCCACCCAGTCCACCGCTACTTGCTAGCGCGCAGGCGCGCCCCGTAGCTGCTGCCGCTCGTCCTCTACTGCCGTCTCCC
>NW_010541922.1:383-3200 GCF_000687285.1 Phaethon lepturus
GTCCAGTGCTGCCCCGTGAGATGGCCACAGTGCTTTATGCAGCGGTACCGCTTCCCTAAACAGGCCTTGGGAGCCAGTGGCTCTCCGCTGCACCCTCACCATCATAGGAAAGAAAATGTGTAAGCCATCCTAAGAAAGAAAAATTAGCTATGGATATCCTTGTGTTACAAATTCGGCCAGTGCCGACTGAGGAGAGAGGCTAGGTTGCAAAGTATAGAATTACAAATGTAAATATTTATTCATGTGCATGAGATGTCTCAGCCAAACTGGGTGCACCCAAAGGATTTTTCTTTAGGGTTTTATACCTCATACTACAAGGGTATGATATGAATCATCCAATTACTTACTAATGTATATTTCTAATTATCCAATCATAAATGCTGTACAGCATAGCAAATACATTACAAAAATATATTTTGTAGGTCTTGCAGCATCATTATGTTAGCAACCTTGTGGTTTATCTGTTAATCCAGATGTTTCTGTCATCAACTCCTGCAAAGTTATTAGGCATCAGCAATTGATGTTTCTCTTCGATATGTATCTGCCCAGGGAGGCAGATGTAATCACATTTGCCCAGGGAGGTGGTGGAGTCACCATTGCTGGAAGTGTTCAAAAAACATGTAGACGTGGCACTTTGGGACATGGTTTAGTGGGCATGGTGGTGTTGGGTTGATGGTTGGACTTGATGATCTTAAAGGTCTTTTCCAACCTTAATGATTCTGTGATTCTGTATCCTTCAGTTAAGGAAACCTCTGTTCTTGCAAAAATTATCTTAGTTGATTGTTTGTCTTTAGTAGGTGTCTTGGGTCTCCAGATAATGACACAGCAATTGTACACTAATAATGTACTTAGCTCCTCATGAATGTGTGGTCTCAATAATTTATATCATGCCTACTAGAAATGAAAATAAAGATTTAGACAAAATAATAAAAATAAGATGCACTGTCACCAAATCATAGTCTATCACTTTTTTTACATTATTCAAGGATATAACTTCAAGAGCTGTTCATAGCTTTAGATTGGCAAAGAACAAAATGGAAAACATCAGTAAGTAAGATTATGTTCTTCTCTGTCAAATCACATAATTGGTTCAAAAATCAAAACAGGTGAACAGCTGAGGCACAGTCTGCCTTAACAAATCTAATGGGTATTTTTTTCACAGTAGACCTTGGCAGGTATAGCATGACATGATACGACATTTTTCTGTTACGACATCATAAGACAAAGAAATTTCAATGCATGAAGACAAGCCATGAAGTATTGTTTATTTGAGTCAAGAAGAGTTTGATTAAAGGCCATCATATTGTGAAACTAAAATGCAACTTAACCTAATTAATAATATCCTGAAAATTTTCCTTATTTTTTTTTGTGTCACCTGATGCTACAGGGACAGACAGGTTCTTTTAGGGATCCTTGGCAGAATGATGATGACATTAAGTTGTAGTTTCGATTAAAGCTTTATTTTTTAACAGAATTTTATGATTAGCATAGCATAAAATCTTATGAACAGAATAGCACAAGATAAGCAGAATCAGTGTAGCACAATTTTATAAGTAGCGTAGCACAGAATTTTATAGCACAGCTTAGCTTACGGTTTCTAATCACCTGGACCCTCTGCAGTTTGGGTCAAATCTTAATACTTGGCTTGCCATATCAATATAACAATCATAATCTAGACTCAAAATACGCAAAAGAATATGAGTCACTCAGTCCTTGGAAGGAGCAGATGATGGTGAAGGCAGGATCACAGGTTTTGCCATCCAGCAGCAGTTCCAGTCCAAGTCCCACTAGGACTTGCAACTGCTTGATTTTGTAGACAGTGCTCTGTGTGCTGCTATGCTTCCCTGTTCTGTGTCAGGATCACCACCACCTGGTTGGTCAGGTGCCTGGGATCTTCAAGGCTGGTAAGGAGGGGAGCAGTCAGCCTGGTGCCCAGGGACCTGGAGGCCAATAGGGAAGGGGAGAAGAAGTCTGCCTGGTGCCCAGGACCTTCAAGGCCTGATAAGGAAGGGAAAGGGGACTGATACGTGACCAGCTCAGTCACAGAGAATGGCTATTTGCCTTATAAAATGGCATTAGTTATGCTAACCATATTACCAGGTGTCAGGAGCAGGAGGTACCAGTCACAGCCGTACATAAACTTCCTAGTCTTTTTGGATACTTTGAAGTACCACCTAGTTTAGTTAGGAATAGAATGGCTGAACTCTTCCAGAAGCTTTGAGTGCTATTGAGTAGCTTTGGGTGAGAACCAGGTTCCCTCTGGTCCCAGAAAATTTTGCTTTCTTGATATCCTCCCAGCCTAAAGAGAATCAGCCTTAACTACTGAAAAAAATCACAGCCCTCTTGATTTGATGATAGAATCAAGAACCCTTCATAATTCAAGTGGCCAGATCTTTGCTTGATCTGAATTTGAAGGAGGAATGATATCTTGCTTCTGAGCTTGATCTTCAATTAATATCTTTAAATTCTGGGATCAGTCAGCCACTTTTGCTTTAATTTAACCTTAAAGGAGCAGTTATCCATTTGAGATACCTGGCATAATTTGTCTTTTCCAAGCAAACTACTATGAAGTTATCACAGGAGTTACTTAAAATTAACAGAAACCGAGGCCTCCTTCCAACGACATGGTTACAACACTGATAAAATTTATCATGCCAGCGGAACCAACCATCTATCTTTTAGCAACTTGAATAAAACAGCAATAAGTTTCAAATTCAGGTGATGTAAATTAATGTTTTCATTTAGCCCACCTCCGGGTTAGCAGTTGCTCTATCCCCCGAAAACCTCCTCTCAGCCGAGAAAGGGAAATCAGGGAAA
>NW_010541923.1:0-7236 GCF_000687285.1 Phaethon lepturus
TCCAACCTTAGTGGTTCTGTGATTCTGTGAGATGTAGCTACAACAAACTTTTGTTACATTGCCTAAAAAAAGAATGGGCATTACCTATTTTTCCTTAACTTAGCCAAGACACAAGTGGTGCTGTGACAAAAAGGTTCACCTTCCTTTTGCCCCTTCCTGAAAAGTGTCTGTCATCAAAGGATTTGCTATGGCAAGACCTCAAACCAATTATTGTACTTTAGTGGGATACAAGACCTAATTCCAAGGATTCCCAAGCTCATTTTTAGTTTCAGAGACCCAAGAGGTAGGGCTGCAACATGGCTTTATTTCAGTATAAGAAAACAGACTGCCTTCTGTGTTCAGATGGCCTTGTGTGTTCATTGAACAAGTCTACTAAAGTGAAAACAAATTTGACTACAAAACAAATATCTAAGTATTTAACTGCTAACTTTGGAATGCAATTGTGAAGAGGCAAATAATATGAATATCTGTGTGTTCTCACTGAACTCGCTGAATATCTTCCTTTGCTGCTTTCACATTCCTGATGACTTTGAGAGAATTGGCACCTACAGAGTTTTCTGAAACTGAATTTTCTTGGTGAAATTGTTCAGGATATAAATCTCCTCTACTATCTTACTCATGCCTCTTAAGAAATTTCTTTTAGTTCATCTTCATTCTATAATTCAATCAGAATTTAACATTACTAGACCAGAACTCTTAAATAATTATAGTTTAAAGTTTTCTCTTGCTCTGTGTTCTTTTGGCATTGGTCTTTAAAAGGGAAAATGCAAATGAGTCATTCCCCTCTGATTAGGGAACTTCCCAAAATGTACCTTTAATCATATTTCTTAATTAGCCTTTGCATACTGAGCTGTGTTCATACTACTCAATACATTTTTGAATGTAATAAACAGCAAATAATAGTACATAATAAATAGTAATAATAAAAATAAATAAATTTTATATATTCATGAGAGTTTCCTGTATGTATTTCATAATAAAATAAAGTTCTAGTCACTAATGACTAGAATTAAAGGTATCTGCTAGCCACAGAATTCACCAATTAGGCATGAGAGCATGCTTTCCCTTTCACTACTTTCTTCCATCCCTTTTACCAGTGTTAAAGCTCCTGATGTCATGAGGAATACTTGTGTCTTTTACATACACTCACATAAGCCCGGCACTGTATCTACTTGCCAGATGGATATACATGATAGCATGCTTTCTTAAGACAGCTAGATCTGCAACTCTACTCTTAGCCTTGATAGTGATGAAGAGTCATTAATAATTTGTAAGCTTTCTTTTATATCATATTTTTTTAAAAATATACTTTTAAAGAAAAAAATGTTGATGTACAGCTTCAGCTTTTAACTTTTCAGAGTGAGTGCAGCAGAAAAACAACAGGTACATGTTCTACATTCATAAAGATTCTCTGATTCAGAACCAATCAGAGACCTAATTCAGACCAAAACCAAAAATTATGTTCTTTGATCCAAAACTCAGTAGATGGCTCAAGTGATAGGGCTTGTTCTTACATGTTACATTTAAAATGATAACCTTTGCAGGCACAGTAGCTGGCAATGATGGAAGGGAATGGCACCAAAGGAAAACAATACCTGGTGAACCACAAGTAGCCTGCTAAATAAAAGGAATCATAGAATTATTTAGGTTGGACTTTTAAGATCAAGTCCAACTGTAAACCTAACACTGCCAGGTCCATCAAAACGTTGTGTAACTTTGTTACTAGGTCTGACTTTGACTGAAAGACCTTAAAACACTTCTGGGTCTCTATGGTATTTTTATACTTGGTTTAATATTGTATTGAAAAACAGCAATTGATAAAATTCAATAAATAGTGATATTAAAACCGTTTCATGCAGACTAGCTTTTACTACAAAGAATATGCCCATGCACCTATAGTCATTTTGTTGTATTTATGATTGCATATGAAACATATGAAAATCAAAGCTAATGGTTACATGCAAAAGTAGCATGGAAATATTTTGTATATTTTTAATGGCAATTTAACACTGAGAAATGAAAGAACAAAACAACTGTGTACAGGATGCCCTGTAGACTAGGGTTTTGAGAATCTATATCCCCGCTACTAAGATGGATTCTTGGTCCAGGTCTGAGCTCCTAGTTGAAGAAAGTTGAATCCTAATACAAATATTTTTTCTAAGATGGTGTATATTATTAAGAAATTATGAAAACACAGTACTTTCCAGCTGCCAGAAATTCTTCAGTAAGAAAACAGTTAAAGATAATTTATAATTAGATCAGTAGCAGTTAACACAGCAAAACTTCATGGTTCCTTGAATAGTTGGTCCCATTTCAGGTAAACAGTTCAGAAATCAGGTCAGAAGCAAATCAAAAATACATGTCATGCCCTCAAGCCAAGAAACATGTTCGCTGTATCTTTTACGAAACCTCATTAAGTTACTTACAAACCATGGGTAGCAAGTTATAGCAAAAAAAAGGTGGAATAGAACAATAGTAATTAGAAGATAATTTAGCCCCACATATGCCCCACAGAGCTTAGCAGTTGGAGATCAGCCCACACTGTGAGTGAATTTCATTTAAGCTTCCTTGTCTTGCTTGGGAAATTAGAGTGACAAAAATATACCTTGTTAATAGACATCAGACTACATTTCACCCCACTGAAAATTTTCCTTATCATGTGCTAAATCTTATTATCCATATGGTTGTTATTTAGGTCACAGCTACCCCATTTATCTTTTATTGTTCTTTAATTTTATCCATAAATAACATAAACTCAGAAAATTTAATTCTTGTCATCTATCACTATATGTAATGAGCATAAAATTAGCTAAAGAAAACCGTAGCTTTGCACAGATGGCCAAGTGCTGTCTGATAATGGTTCACATGATGTCTTTCACCACCACCGGCATATATATTACTGCTTAAGTAAAATATACATACTTATACCTCTTCTCACTGAAATGCTCTCATCTGCCTGGCATGAAACCTGATTCTAATACCCAGATCATCTTCTTTTTATTCTCTACCATAGCCCCAGTTCTACAAGGCACTTAAGTCAGGGATAAAATTAAGAATGTGAGCATCATCTGGCTCTGCGGGATTACATATAGGTTGGAGGTAAAATATATTCCAAATTAGAAGCTTTCCTTTGAAAAGTTTTGGATGTTAATGTTAAAAATGCCCTAAATGTTTTGCTGAATCAGAGCTGCTAAGAAGTTCAGAGGGTGAAGAAGTGATTACCTCCATCTTCTAAATTTGATACCATAACATTCTCTTCTACACAGTAATCATTATGATGGCTTGCAGGAATTCTAGATAGACAGACAGACAGACAGACAGATAGATAGATAACCTATTCAATCAATTAAGTAGTTATCACCTCATCACTCTTGTTTCACTTTTGGTTCATTTTAGAAAAGAAGTTTGTATTTTCAGTCTCTTTAAACACTTTTAGAAGTGCTCAAAAGATGTTCTTTAGCAATTTCCCATGGGAGTAATTTGTACTTTATGTATTATTTCCATGGTAACTTCAGAGACCAGGAACAGGATGCTGCTATGTTACATCCATCTTAATTTAGTTCAGGACATGTTGGGCTTTTTTTCCCAGGGTCAGTTTTCTTTTAACAAAATATTAAATGGCCTGTAAAATGAAGATTGAAAAGGCAAAAGTCCTTTAATAAAATACTGTACTGAAGTCCTTTTTCACAGTACATTAGTTTTCATCTTTGAATAAAATACTGGGGATCTTGATATTATTATTACTTTTTGAAAAGCAGCAACTGAAATCCGTTGTAAGTTTTCTGGGACAGAACTAGAATACAACAATGTGGAATTTATCCTGAATCACTTGGAAACTTGCTCCCTGACCTTTTCGCTGCACTATTCCTCATTAATGAAAGTACTAGTCATCGACAAAGGCAACATTTTTCAAGTGAATCCAAGCAGCTGATTGGTTTGATATATCCTCAGGAGACATCCTCCAGTGCTTCTGTCTTTGCTTCTTTTAAATTATAGTGCTGAAGCACTTTTCTCTGTTCCTACCTGGCTCCCCAGCCCACACATTCTGTCAGTATAATTAACAATTTTTGTGCTCTGTATCCTTTTTAAACCAGCCAAACATTCTTTGATTGACCACAATGCTTTTATAATCTTTTGGCTCCCAATTCTGTAAACAAGTATTTGCAAATATGTATATTTATTTGTATATATTATATAGATTAAGAATTATATGTATATATCACTAAATGGGATTCCCTATTCAACTAGTGTTGTTACTCAGTATTGTTGCATAAGTAATGTGATTCTCTCCAGAGTCAGACTTTTTATTAGTTGTCTTCATATTTATAACCTTTGGCCAAATATTTATTAATTTCTAACTAGATTACATAAGAAGTATTGAGATAATGAAGGATCTGTGATAAATGAAGCTATGAGAAATGAAAACAGCAGGTTATACTGTTGGGGATAGTGGCAAGCTAACAAGAGAAGTTCATTAAAAGGTTAGGTTTCATTTCTCTGTTTGCGTGTGTGTCCTCCTAAACATTAAGAAATACTATGTAAGACACTGTACAACTTCATCATGAAGCTGTCAGGGTACAAAAGCACGTTTTCCAGATCCTGAAATATACTGGGTAGAAGGTATTTTTACAAAACATCAATAGAAAATATACTTCAGGGAACAGTTGTGCTGTGTAGAGAGAGAATTACATTATAGTCATCTCCATTAAGATGTCAGTAGTCACCAATTGATTCTGTGAAGTCATTTCCTGTTTGCATCAAGGAGAATAGTGATCAGCTGTATGATGGAAACAATGGCATTTAATTATGCATAATGTTAACTTATCAGCAGTTTAATGACAATCATTGTATCTCAAGTATGACGTTAGCATATTTACATGCTAACCTCACAGTGGGGCCATATTTTTCATTGGAAAGCCTTGGGATTTTTAATATAAAGTAACTCTTCATTTTGAAATTCTAAGTGGTTTAGACTAGAAATTTTCAAGAAGGTTAAACAAGTGAAAACTGAAATGATGTTTCCACAAATCTTTTCAAAACTGACTGTTTCTATTAGACTCCTCTTATTTTTCTAATTTCTGCAGGGAGACTGACTTGAATTTCCTGATTTGCAAATTCTTTTTTTCCATCTTTGAAATGTTCCTATATGTTTCTCACTCACTTCTGGCATAGAATGCATTGATTTGGGTACATGGTTTCAAATCTGTGAAATAAATAGGGTGCATTAAGTTTTGGCTGAAGCAGAGAAATGTGGAGTTAGGATTTTGTAGGAATTTTTTTCCGTAGCAAGTGACACCTTCATCTCTAAATATACTTTTGGCTCCTCTCAGCTCCCTTCTCCTACTCCTCACAGCCTTTTTTCATTTCTTACAGTTGCTCCCGCAGTTTGCTCAGCTTGGTGCCTGGAAGAGGGCAATGGAAAGCCTTGAGTATATTTTTGCTCATTGCATGCCCTTTATTGTGTGCTTCCTTCTCATACTTCATTTTGGATTAAAAAAAAAGGATAAAAACACAGCTGAAATCCAAGGTTCACTTTCCTATGGAAAAATGATCCCTCGTGACTAGCTTTGAGAGAGGGCATTGAAAGCAGGGTCATTGCATCTCTAGTCTAAGCTGTGATTTCAAAAAAGGAAAGGAGAGAATCAAAATAGTTGGTTATGAGTGGAGGCACGTAGTTTATATGTAGTGCATAAATTGCAAATCCCACAGGACCCAAAAGGTTTGGATATACTGGTAAAACAAAAATATTAATAGCAAACACTGTAGCAGAATCTCAAAGGTTTTTATATATTTTTCAGAGTCTTTGTGATTAATTTTACTGTCTATCCAGAAATAAATATCTTCATTAATTAAAAGAAAACCTCAACATAAGACTGAAATTAATAGAAAGGTAATATTTTGTCTTTTTAAGTATAATGTTTGATTTATCTATTTCCTTGAAATTCGTGTTTTGTTGTTGAAGTGCAGGCAGACCTAGAATCTAAGTTACTTTACCTCAGTTTTGTGAAACACAATTTTTGTTTCTCTTGAATTTTTAATGAAATAATTGTTAGATAATAATTCTTAAATCTTAACCAAGGTGTCATTAAAGCAAAACATGGTATCACATTTTTTTAAGTAAATACAAGCTGACTACAGATGTCCTTGCTACCTTAAAAAAGGTAGCAAGGAGGACCTTGGGAACTACCAACCCGTCAGCCTCACCTCTGTGCCTGGGAAGGTCATGCAACAGGTCCTCCTAGAAGCTATGCAAAGGCACATAGAGGACAGGGAGGTGATTTGAGAGAGCCAGCATGGCTTCACCAAGGCAAGTCCTGCCTGACCAACCTAGTGGCCTTCTACAATGGAGTGACTACACATCAGTGGACAAGGGAAGAGCTACCAATGTTGTCTATAGGTACTTCTGTAAGGCCTTTGACATGGTTCGCCACAACATATACTTCACTCTAAATTGGAGAGTTGGATTTGATGGGTGGACTGTTTAGTGGCTGAGGAATCGGTTGGATGTTCGCATCCAGAGGGTAGTGATCAATGGCTTAATGCCCAGATGGAGATCGGTGACGAGTGGTGTCCCTCAGGGGTCCATCTTGGGACCAGTACTCTTTAATATCTTCATCAATGACATAGACAGTGGGACTGAGTGCACCCTCAGCAAGTTTGCAGATGACGCCAAGCTGAGTGGTGCAGTTGACATGCCTGAGGGACAGGTTGCCATCCAGAGGGACCTGGACAAGCTTGACAAATGGACCTGTGTGAACCTCATGAGGTTCACCCAAGGCCATGTGCAGGGTCCTGCACCTGGGTCAGGGCAACCCCCAGTACAGGTTGGGGATGAAGGGGGTGAGAACAGCCCTGCTGAGAAGGACTTGGGGGTACTGCTGCATGAAAAGCTGGACGTGAGCCATAATGTGTGCTTGCAGCCCAGAAGGCCAACCAGATCCTGGGCCGTATGAAAAGAAGGGTGGCCAGCAGTTTGAGGGAGGGAATTCTGCCCCTCTACTCTGCTCTGGTGAGTCCCCACCTGGAGTCCTGCATCCAGCTCTGGAGCCCTCAGCACAGGAAAGACATGGATCTGTTGGAGTGGGTCCAGAGGAGGGCCACAAAAATGATCAGAGGGATGGAACACCTCTGCTGTGAAGAAAGGCTGAGAGAGTTGGGGTTGTTCAGCCTGGAAAAGAGAAGGCTCTGGGGAGACCTTATTGTGTCCTTTCAGTCCTTAAAGGGGGCTTATAAGAA
>NW_010541924.1:0-1621 GCF_000687285.1 Phaethon lepturus
CACAGCCGCCCCGGCTCTCCCCCCGTGCCCCTTGCCGATTACGGAACGCCATGCGAGCCCGTTACATAAACCTAATTAGCAGGGCTCCACTTTCAGCATGGCAAATGGCTACGCTAATCCGGGATTTGTTCTCCTAGAAACTAATTTAATCATACAGTGCCAGCCAGGCTGTTCACGTGGCTGAGGCCGAGACCAAACCCAAAATCTCTCTGCCCCCAGTAATGAGCCATTATAGGTAAGCCAGCCTCGCACGCTGCCTTCCCGGACCGCAGCAGAGCAACACGCACTTGGGGACCTTAATCCTCTAAAACAGCCCCAGACAGAATCTGCTATTTACAAAAAAAAAAATATCTTGAGAGATTTGGGGAGAAAGGCCTGGCCACGATTAGACCGGAGCGACCCTGCAGCCTGGCTCGACGCTGGCCACGGCGGTGAGCAAGCACCGGGCTCCGACGGCTGCTGCTCGGGACGGTGGAGAGGTTACGGCCACCTCTGATGTCAGGTTGTCAGCTGTGATGGGACGTGTCACCTCAGCCGAAACAGGCAGCACCTCTGCTCCTCGCCCGCCCGGCGTGCAAGCTGGTGCGTTAAAGCAACCAGAGCGGTCACCGGCTGAGACGCAGCCGCGCTCCCCGCCGGGGGGGGGCACGTGGGGGCTAAGCCGGGGCACCCCGGGGGCTACCAGCCACTGCAGCGAGACCAGCCAAAGCAAGGCTGGAGTTGTGCCCCTTTGGCACGACGGCACCGCTCAGCCATAGAAGTATCCTTCAAAAGTCCTTCCGAACAACTTTTAGGCTTGTGGTACATGAAAGGGAAGTTAACGTGCTGCCAACTCCCACAAAAGCAGCTCTTATTTAAATTAATCTTAATTAGGTATCTCCAGGATTACCCAACATCATCAGCAGGCTTCCCCAGGCACTAGAGGACACCACCAGCACATGGTAATTCTATCACTCAAGCTCCTTGCTCTCTGAAAATCATGAGACAGCTTTAAAAAAAAAATCCTAGAGATTTAAACATACAGAAAAAATTGTTTACATTCCTTTTTATTTGCTTTCTGGCTTTTGAAACTTCAGGGTTGTGTTTTCAAACTTGACTTTTACAAAGAGAAGAGTTAGAAAGTTACTTAATAAGAAAACAGAAGTGAGGTTACAGTGCACTCACCCAACACCAAGATCTCAAGTTTTACGAAAAACACAAACATTTCCAAACCTTACTAGCATGAAGCTCCAGAATCTGCCATCACTGCAGCCCTCTCTGCTCCGGCTCAGAGAGGTGCGGGGTACACGGACCGTCCGGGGCAGGACACCCCCGAGCAGCATCCCCAAACTCGTCTGTGTTGCCAAAGTCCCTGGGAAAGCCAGAGCAAGAGGAGGAAGCTCCACATGAAGCCAACACTGAACTGTTTTTAACATGAAGTGTCGTGAGCACCAGGAAAAAAAAACGGGCGCCAGCCCCCCCGCCACCCCCAAGCGTGCCGGCACCGAGACCTCAGCCTAAACTAAAGAGACGTTAACGCCTGCATTTTCCGAGACACAGACCCGTCCTGCCCAAAGCACTTCAGCTACGAGAGCCCGGACCAGGCTGGCCCGTACATGCATCACCCCGAGCGCGGGGACAG
>NW_010541924.1:1746-1961 GCF_000687285.1 Phaethon lepturus
CCTCCCCCCGCCTGAGCCACCAGGCAGAGCCCGGGGTCCTTGGCAGCTTCCAGGGTGCTGGCCCGACACCCACCGTGTTTAATTTCCTCCTCTCCTTTCTCTGTAGCGTCTATTGAGACTCCCTGAAGGAGAGCCTTCGAGCCAGCTCGAGAGGCGACGCAGCTCCGGGACGGAAGACAAAAGGCAGCCCGACCAGCCAGCAACTTCCTTTCAAG
>NW_010541924.1:2266-2492 GCF_000687285.1 Phaethon lepturus
CCCCACTACCCAGGCTCCAAAACACACTACACTTAACTGTGGGCTCATCATCTTATGGGAGGGGGACGAGGGCTGGCTAACCTCCGAATTCCTTGCAGCTGCAGACGGGCTACGGGAGCGCGGGTCCGTGCCTCGCGCAGGCTGCTGCACGGCTCCTCTCACACTGGAGAGAAAACCCGCTGCCGGCGGCACCCACAGGCACAGCTCTGGCACCACGGGACAGACC
>NW_010541924.1:2706-5242 GCF_000687285.1 Phaethon lepturus
AGGCCACCCAGCGCTGCCGGAGCAGCCAAGCCTGGGGCAAACCCCTCCACAGCAGCAGGATCCATCCCAAGTGCTGGGCCAGCTCAGGCGCCAGCCAAGAGCCGGGTCTGCGCTGGAAGAGAGTCCCGGCACAGACGGGGCTCCGGGGCCAGCCCGGCCTCTTGCGCTGAGCCCTTTCGGAGCCCAGCCCGAGCGAGCGGAGCGGGGCCAGGCTGGGGGGCCCGGCTACGTGATGGGTTTCACAGGGCACCAGCTCAGTATTTTACTGTTTACACTCTTTTCTCTAGCCAAGTGTAAACGTTTTTTTCCCCTCGACTGTGGAAAGGTGAAGCAAGGACATCTGCAGCCAAGCGGCATCCAGGCTTCGAGAGCTCTGGCAGCAGCGTTCGGTTCTGCAGCAATTTTAATTTATAACTGCGCTCATGGTAACCTTGGAGAAATGCAGAAATCGGACTCCTAATCCCTAAAATTAAAGAGTATCCAAAAATCACGATTTGGGAGTTTTCTTCCTTCTGAGCTTTCTACTAGAGGACTTTGTTTCTGGCTTAAGAAAGTTGGCTTTCACAGACAGCCTTAAGTAAGTATTAAATCCACCATTGACATATGGCTCATCATCCCAGAGGATCCCAAAGCCCTCTGCGAGGGAAACTCCACCTCCTGGGCAGACCACGTGGACTGAGTTCAGAGCTCCTGGGATTTAAAACCTGACTTGCCCGTTCGCTTAGAAGTAGTAACAGGTCTATAAACCTCATCATCCTGTCCAAGTATGAAGCTCTCCAGCACCGAGGTGTTTAAAACAGAGCCACACGCACCGGAACCGGTGCCGCAAGGCAGCCACCCAGGGCAGGGGAAGGGACGATGCACGGGCTGCGGCCGTGCCACCAGCCCTCCGCCTTCCCCGAAGGTGAGTCTTACCGCCCCAAGGCACAGCAAACAAGCAATAAAGCAGAGCCCACGGTTTGCGTGTCTGGGAGGTGACGGCTGTAGCCCACCACCACTGGTCTCTCTGGGTGTGCTCCAGATGGGGCGGCTCGCTTTCATCCCCAGGCACCGCGTCTCGCTTAAACCTTGGCAAAGACTTGAGCGCGACAGTAAAAAAAACAGGATGGGCTTTCAGGCTGACAAGGTCCTTGGGAATTTTTTTCCTCCCCAGCATCCATCCATTGGGCACAAGAAGGCAAGCTGGGCTCTTCCGGCACACACGCCACGTCCCCTGCCCCGTCCCAAGGGATTAAGGACGGCTCTGGCCGTCACCATTTCACGCAGGCAGGGAAACCAAAACCCCCCGACCTTCGCCGCACGGCAGAGGCAGGGCTGGGAGGGACCAGCCTCCGCAAGGGAGCACGCGTTCACCAGGCGTGGCAGCTTGCAGCTCGCCGGCTCCGGCCCCAGCACACAGCTATAGGACATGCACAGCACCCAGGACCCCCAGCCTTGCCCGTGAGGAACGTTTGGTGCCTGCTTCCTCCACCCAGAACCAACTGCGGTCTCCACTCCCAGCCTTCACGGGTCACCAGCGCTTGGCCAGCTCTCCTGTCCTAGACTTGGGTGAGCATCTACCAACAGCCTCAAGCTTCAGCAACAAAAATATAAATATTCAAACAGCATCTTAGAACAAGCAAGAAGAAAAAAAAAAAAAGTGGTAAATATAAATATATAAAAAGTGGAACCTCCTTGCATGGCTAGACCTTCCCTTTGACCAAAGCTTCTGAAGACACAGCAATATTGGTATTTAACTGGTCAGGCCATAGTAGAAGCATATCCGAAGGGCAGCGGTTGCTCCAGTCTCGTCCCTTTCAAGCGCCAGCCGCAGGCGCTGCATGCCCCACGGGAATCGCTCTGCCACCACAGCCAGATGTCACAGGCAAGCGTCACCCCGTGGCCCGGTGACTTGTCCTGTCTGGGCATGAGCTGCCCATGTCCTTGGTCTACAGCGAGCAAACATTCGGTTATCTCCCCTTGGCAAACAACCAGGCCATTAAGTGACGGGACTCAGACAATATTTAATTACCCTGATCGTGGGAAGGGGGCAGCAAGGGGGAGGCAGAAACTGCAGGGGAAATTCCACAGCCGGAGATTAAACGGAGCTGCCAAACAGCGCTGACAGGTTAACAGACAGGTAATATCCCAGCAGTGTTTGCTTAACCAGGCGAGCTCCCCGCCAGCCCGGAGGAAGGGTGCACACTGTATCCCAAACGCCAGGAAGGGAGAGCACCCAAACCAGCACAGGAGAGCTGGACGCTCCCCCTCCGCCAGGCGGGGGGCTGCGTGGGGCCAGGACTCCCCTCCAGGGAGGTGGGAGCTGGCCCGGGGAGGAGCGGGGTCCGTTTCTACATCAGCTTGGTAGATCCAGAAACCTTCAGTGCTGGATCCCCGTCTCAGTGGGGACAACTCAGAAGACCTTCCTTGGACCTGTCCTTTGAGGCGACACCCCAAAACCTCTCCCAGCAGCTCCTCCATCCCCAGCTCCTGGGGAGGAGCAGAGCGTGGGGAGGGCACAGCGCTGAGCACGAGGGCCGCAGAGCCTCCCCGTTCT
>NW_010541924.1:5766-5977 GCF_000687285.1 Phaethon lepturus
AAGCAACACTGGTGGTCAGATGTTGGTCACAAAGCTCCTGCTCGGGGCTGGAGAGGGACCAGGGTCCTGCTCTAAGGCGACTGCGTGGTGAAACCCGCCTTCGGACGCCCATGCACCTGACCTTGCGCTTCCCAGCATCGCCGCTCCGTGAACGGCGCATTCGAGGTCACCCAGCTCCTTCCCAAGGCGGGTCCCGGCCTCGGGGTGGCAC
>NW_010541925.1:0-6830 GCF_000687285.1 Phaethon lepturus
AAGGTTGGAGAGAAGCCTGGGACCATGGGGAGGCAACTGGTGTGGTATGGAGGAAGGAAACGCCAAGGGCCTGACCTCACCAACAGCCTCCCAGCGATTCCCCGAGAGAGCTCGGGCTCAGCCCGGCGCAGGCACAGCATGACGAGGCCCCATGGGTGTTTATTGCTCTGCCCGATTGCCGCTTAGGTCATCAGGACCAAGAATGTTTACTGCCGTCGGTCGTCTTGTCCCTTTTCTGATGGCGGAAGGGCTGTGGCACATCCCCCTCTTCTTTCCTTCTCCCTTACGCTTAAACCAGACTTGGAGCGGTGACAGCCACTGTCACCCTCAGCAGGGACCTGGGTGTCTCTGCGCTGGCGGTCAGGTGCTGCCAGAGAGACTCTGATGCCTCATTACTGTCCTTGTTGGAGACTGATACCTCCTGTTATTATTCTTCCCAGAGAGAAACAACCTGGCCGGGGTGCGGCAGATCGTGCTGGTGCTCTCCGGGAAGGGTGGCGTGGGGAAGAGCACCATCTCCACCGAGCTGGCTCTGTCGCTGCGGCACACCGGGAAGAAGGTGAGCTCTGTCTTTTCTTTCCCGCCCTCTGGCTGGGCTGAGTTTTGCTCGTCCTTTATATATGCGTGTGTCCTCTGCGGGCAGCGTATAGATCCTGTGTGTGAAAATGCTGCTTGTGATAGCAGCTCAAGTGATTCTTTTTCCTGTGTTTGCTTGATCCAGCGCAGGTAACTGCAGTTCATTTCCCTTTCATCCAACAGACTAAAATCACTCAAGATTTGTGGTTGGTTTTGAAACTGAGGCACTGAGAAATGACTTTGCTGGTTTGTGGTGTAACACACACTCCTCCTGTGGAGTGAAGTGGGCGAACTGATGGGCAGTGTTACGATGGGAACAAAGGGGAACTGTGTGGGCATAAGGCAGGCTAAATTCCCCGAGGATCTTTTTTACAGGCTCTGTGCAGCCATTGCCACTTGCATCCTGACAGGTATCTGGCATAAAGATCTCCCCAAAGTTCCTGAGGAACACCCAGGAGATGCTCCTCAGAGAGATACTGACCAGGAGGACAGTCAAACCTTAAAGCAGTTCATTGAAACCATGTTTCAAATCTGGCTGCTGAGCTTAGAGTCCCTTCTGTAAAGTGCTGTGAGCAGCCGAAATTTGGACGCTGCCTCCCCCTGCCTGGGGAAGGAGCACGGCTGGGTGCAGCCACTGTGCTCAACCCTGTCTGAAGGGTTCTGCCTCGTCGCCCGCAGGTGGGGATCCTGGATGTGGACCTGTGCGGCCCCAGCATACCCCGCATGTTCAGGGTGCAGGACAACGACGTCCACCAGTGCGACAGCGGCTGGGTCCCCGTCTTTGTGGACCAAGACAAGAGCATCTCGCTCATGTCCATCGGCTTCCTGCTGGAGAAGCCAGATGATGCCGTGGTGTGGAGAGGACCCAAGAAAAATGGTACAGTTGGCTTTTGCTGTTTGTGGCAGCCTTCTAGTGTCAGGAACCTTCTGTGAACCCTCCTGGAGGTGGTGTTTGTTCCTACTGGGGGTCAGGCTTTTCTGGGCACGTCATTCCTTGGAGTAAGACAAGGCTCCTGTTCTGCAGGAGTAGCTTGGATCTCTCAGATGGGGCGAGCGCCGCTCGTGTCGTGCTGGCACATAGTGCTGCTGTCTCTCCCTGGGCCCTTGTCACCCAGGGTCCCTCCCTGCCCCGCCTGGCCCATGGCTGAAACCTAGTGTTGTGTTTTGTGTCTCTTTTTCTGCCCCTTTTATTTCCATAGCTTTGATCAAACAATTTGTTGCTGACGTGGCCTGGGGTGACCTGGACTTCCTCATCGTCGACACGCCACCGGGCACGTCAGATGAGCATATCTCCACGGTGGAGGCCTTGCGGCCCTACAAGCCGCTCGGAGCAATCCTGGTCACGACACCCCAGGTAGGGCAGCTGGCTGGGACTGAACTGGAGCTCCAAGGCTCGCGTCTGTCATCAGGCATGGTTTGGGGGGGACAATATGCACCCCAGGGTGGGTATTTGCACAGGCTCATCCATGGCTGCTTGTTCTATACATCTACCTCTCATTTGATGCACACCTACTCCAGACCCACAGTAGCTTTGGACAGATGGCCACCCCTAACCCGCCCTGCTCTCCCCATAGGCCGTGTCTGTAGGAGATGTGAGGCGAGAGCTGACGTTCTGTAAGAAGACGGGCTTACGAGTTCTCGGCATCGTGGAGAACATGAGCGGCTTTGTCTGCCCGCACTGTTCGGTGAGTTTCTTGTGACCTCTCGGCTATTGTGGGTTCCCCTTTGTGATGGGGTGTAGTAGGATGTGGTGCCTCGGGTGGAAAATTGGCAAATGCCACGAGGGTGATGCTGTGAGCTGGGCAGGCGAGAAGCTGCTGGCAGCTGCATGTCAGCTTTGGAAGAATCACAGAATCACTAAGGTTGGAAAAGACCTTTGAGGTCATCAAGTCCAACCATCAACACAACACCACCATGCCCACTAAACAATGTCCTGAAGTGCCACATCCACACATTTTTTTGAACACCTCCAGTGATGGTGACTCCACCACCTCCCTGGGCAGCCTGTTCCAATGTTTGGCCGCTCTCTCAGTAAAGGAATTTTTCCTAATATCCAATCTAAACCTCCCCTGGCGCAACTTGAGGCCATTTCCTCTTGTCCTATCGCTGGTTACTTGGGAGAAGAGACCAACCCCCACCTCACCACAACCCCCTTTCAGGTAGCTGTAGAGAGCGATGAGGTCTCCCCTCAGCCTCCTCTTCTCCAGACTGAACAAGCCCAGAAGCCACTGGCTCTGCTTCCCTAAAGAGAGCTGGGGGAGGGCAGAGGCAAAGGCAGTACCCTGAGGCTGGAAGGTGGAGGGGAGCTGGCTCTGCTCTGTTCTCATGGGGCTCCAGGGTCTGGCACTCACTGCTTTTGCTCTTCCTCCTTCAGGAGTGCACGAACATCTTTTCCAAAGGGGGAGGTGAGGAGCTGGCCAAGCACGCGGGTGTCCCTTTCCTAGGTGAGTGGCCTCTTGAGCAGAGCTTTCGTGGTTAGAAGTGATCAGAAGCTCTGTGGTGCTGTGGGAGTGCTTGAGCGTCACGGGGGCAGGCAGGCCAGGCTCTGGGTCCCTGTGAGCCCCTGCTGCCTGGTTGGAGGTGAGGGCTGGCTCTTGCTTTGCTTCTGTCATCCAAACCGCTGAGAGCGGGCATCTGGCCCCACTGGGGCAGAGGTGGTGATGGGCAGCAGCCAGAGCAGGCTGCTGGCACGGTGGGGACAGAGTAAGCGAGCCTGCAGCTGCACAGAGCCATCCAGAAATGCCTCAGAGCCTCCCTGAGAAATGGGGGCCGAGGGCTGAGCCCTGCCCTCCAGGCAAAGGTGGGATCAGAGTGGGAGAGCGTGTCTCATGAAGCACTGTGGTGGGGTCTGGGACCCAGAGGGAGCGGTTGCAGGTGAGAAGTAGCTCCTGGAGAGCTCAGCGAGGGTAGTGGTTGCTCGCTTTCTTAGCGCTTCTCCTGGAGATGACGCTGGCGGGGTATTTCTTCAATCCTGACTCCAGGCCTTTGCCTTACAACGAGCAAGCGGTCACTCTCCCCCGTTCCTCCTACCCCACAGGCTGTGTTCCCCTGGACCCCCAACTCAGCCAGAGCTTGGAGGAAGGCAGAGACTTCATCCAAGAGTTTCCCAAGAGCTCTGCCTTCCCTGCCTTGGCTCACATCGCCCAGCAGATCTTGGACGGTACGTCACAGCAGAGCTCCTGAGGATGGCGCAGAGCTGGACTCCTGCCAGCTGAGCCCCTTGCCTGGCAGGACCACCAGCACCCCGTGCCGGCGGGGAAGGGGGATCCAGAAGCTGTTTAGCTATAAAACTGTCTCTGTGGGGGGTGACGGAGGGAGGAGGGAGCACAGCGTCGGCGCCGCTCACAGTGATCCAAAAAGGGAAGCGCTGGTCCATCCCTCCGGATCCAAAGAGACCCTGTACAGGCGCTCCTGCCCACGCAGCAGCTGCCGGCTTCTCACCTTCTCAACGTGGCGATGCTCTGCCCAGACGGTACAGTTGTTCCTAGCCCCGTGCACGCAGCGCCTTCCTCCTCAGCCAGCCCTTGTGCAGGTGCTTGAGGAACCCTCGCTTGTGTCCGCAGCGCCTCGTACGCTGCGGCGCTTCTGGCGACCGCCCAACGCAGCTTCAGCGGCGAATGCCATCGACTGTTCTTCCCCCACCACTGAACCCAAATGGCACCGATCATCCGGCTCGTGGCTCCGTGTGCTGCTGCCTCCTCCTACTGCTTTCCTTGCGTGACGGATTATACCGCGCTCTGGTTCAGCGGCTGGTGAGTGTGCGCTGGGTGCTCTGATGTGGACCCGAGCCGGGCCACCTTGCTCTGACGCCTCATGTCACCGGTTCCTGATGGACCGGTGAGGGTGTGGCGTGTGCATTGCATGAGAAAATGTCTTCGGGAGATCTACCGCCCGGCTGAGGTCGGCAGCCCTGCCATGCTGGAAACGCAAGGCCTTTTCGGTCTGCTGGGGGTTATTGTGACTCAGGAATATTTTTAAAGGTTCCAGGCAGTAAACACTTTTCTTAATCTGAGCCTGTGACTTATGTTTTTCCCTGGCTTCAGGCTTCATTGTAGCTGTGAGTCTTAGTATCATGAGCACGTCACGTATTTCCTGTTTTTCCCTAGTTTCCTTGCTGGAGTTCAGCTAAATCTTTCCGTACCAGCTTCAAGCTCCAGCTGGTCCCTTTTCCTGCTGCAAGCTGGCCCTGGCAGTGCTTTGTGGGATGCTTTGCTGTTCCCCACACCCCTGCCACACGTGGGGCTCCTCCGTGTCCCCGGGTGGTTCCTGCCTCATTGCTCCAAGTGTCCTGTTTTCCTTGGATCTCCTTCCATGGCCCCAGAGCTGCCGCTCCCAGGGGACGTGCCCTCCTCTTGCAGGCTTGAGTTGAGCTGGGGAAGCAAATGAAGGTGGTGTCCTTGCATCTTATCTCCCTCCCTCCTGGACTCTGAGCCCCTCCTGCCTCCGTGCCCTCTCCATGCGCCAGACTCGCCCTCGCAGTGCTGTTTTGGGGAGACGGGGCGGGAAAAATCTCAGATTTCCACTAACCAAACTGGATTATAGCTGGCAGCCAGCGTTCAGAGGAGCATCTGTCCCTGCCCCTGCTGAGCCTGCAGCCGGGACTCACACCTGACCAGGTTTCCCCACATGCAACTTTCCGGGGAAAATTTTATCTGACCTTTGGTCACTTAGCTGGGATTTGGAGAGCCGGGCAGTGGCACTGGAGTCCGACGGGGCTGTTGGCTTCTGCAGGACGGCCCAGCGCCTCTCGCTCCCACCCAAGGCTTGCCAAAAACTCGCTGCAAACTCCTCCAGCACCCTGGGGAGCCCGCACTCCTCGCCCTGTGTCTGCAAGCCCCGAGGTGGGGGGCTCCGATAAGAAAACCCGTCCGGGTGCGGCATGTGCTTTGGAAAAAACATACTTACAGGATGGGTTGCGATAGCTCCAAAGGTTTATTTGTCTGCTACGATTTATCAGGTAAGTGACGTGTGTGGCTTTTTGCACCCTGCCTACACCTGCTAGTGCAAGGAATGATTAAAGCAAGTCGTCTGCCCCCTTCCCTAGACCTACTGGGGAGCTCAGGGAGGCGGCTTTTAGGATTTCTCGGCCTCCCTGTGGCAGGAAGGTGCTTTGCTTTGTCACAGTGTCGAGTCCTGGCCCTGGCGGCGATGCCCCTCGCCGTGGGGAGGGCTTCGGGCTGGGGGTGCAGCTTTCCCCCCATCCTGGAGGCTCGGAGCTGCTCCTGCTCCCGATGGGAGCTGGGAGCGACGGCACTGACCCAGGGGCTGCTATTTAAATATTAAAAGACTGAAATATTTCAGTTTGAAGCCTGGGGAGCCGATGCCCAGCCAGCAGCACCCGGGCACGGCTCTCCTTGCCGTGGCAGCACCAAGATGGGCAGCTGGAGGTGATGGCAAAGCTGGGCTGACCTGGGGTGGCCACAGAGCCGCAGCTCCTGCGACAGGGCCAGGGAGGTGGCGGGTGAGCGTCCACAGCCGGGCAGCGGCATGTCCCCTGGGAAGGGCCAGCGCACCTCAGCAGTGAGCAAAGCTGTCCTCAGTGGTATCGCGGAGGTCCAGGCCCGCCATAGCCGGGGGGTGGAGGCAGGTGAGGTTGTTGTAGGTGTAGACGGGGACATGGGCATCGTCCCCCTCAGCCACGGACTGCACGAAACGTGGGACCACCACAGGGTGCTGCAGGGAGAAGTCCCGCAAGCCCTTCAAGGAGCAGTTGCAGTGCCAGTTGTTGCCCCCCAGCCACAGCTGCTCCAGGGCGAAGGAGGCGCACAGGAATCCCACCGAGAAGGTCTCCAGTGAGTTGTTCCTCAGGCTGAGGTACCGCAGGTTGGCCAAGGGGGAGATGACAGTGTTGTCCAGCGTCTCCAGTTGGTTGTGGGAGAGGTCAAGCCAGAAGAGTCTCTGGAGCGGGCTGAAGGTGTCCTGGGAGATCTCCAGGAGCTGGTTGGAGGAGAGGAAGAGGTACTCCAGGTTGCTCAGACCCATGAAGAGCTGGGGCGAGAGGTGGCTCAGCCTGTTGTGCTTCAGGTCGAGCTCCAGGAGCTCGTGCAGTTCAATGAAGCTTTGGTCCTCGATGACGGAGATGGCGTTGTGTTGCAAGAAGAGCCGCCGCAGGCTGGAAAGGCTGGAGAAGGTGTTGGCCCGGATCCTGCCAAGGCAGCTGTGCTCCAGGTGGAGGCTGTGCAACTTGGTGACCCCCTTGAAGACGTAGTCAGGGAGGACCTTGATGCAGTTTGCAGACAGGTGCATCACCGCCA
>NW_010541925.1:6850-7914 GCF_000687285.1 Phaethon lepturus
CAACCCTGATGTCTTGTAGCTGGTTGTTGTTGAGGCTGAGGACCTCCAGCTGGCCCAACCCATCGAAGGTCCTTTCTGCCAGGCTCCGGATCCTGTTGTGCCCCAGCTGCAGCTCCTCCAGGAACTGGAGGTCTTTGAAAGTCCTGGGCCTCAGGTTGGTGATGGAGTTGGTGGACAAGCGTAGGACGTGCAGGCTCAGGAGGCCCAGAAACGTGTCCTCGAACAGTGAGACGAGCCGGTTGTGGGAGAGATCCAGCCACCGGAGGGACTTCATGCCCATGAAGGCACGGGGTGCGATGGCATTGATCTGGTTGTGGTTCAGGTACAGCTTCTGCAGCTTCTGCAGCTTGACAAAGATGTTGATCTTGATGCCTTTGAGCGCGTTCCCACTCAGATCCAGCTCCTTCAGCTCGGTAAGGCTGCAGAAGAGCTGGTGCTGGAGGTAAGGGAGCTTGTTCCCAGCCAAGATCAGCTCCCTCAGGTTGGGCAAGTCATGGAAGACCTTGTCAGGCAGGACCACGAGCGAGTTCCAGCCCAGGTTCAGATACCAGAGGTTGGAGAGCCCAGCAAACAGCCCTTCCTCCACCTTACTGAAGTAGTTGTTGTTGAGGCTGAGGGAGACGAGGTTCTGGGTGTGCAGGAAGGTGTGGGGAGCCAAGTGCTTGAGGCGGTTGCGTTCGAGGTGGAGGTAGTAGAGGCTCCGCAGCCCGTGGAAGGCGTGCTGCTCCACAGTGGCCAGCTGGCTGCTCTGCAGGTCCAGAAAGTCCAGGGCTGAGAGGTTCCTGAAGGCAGCGGCTGGCAGCAGGGTGAAGTTATTGCCGTCCAGCCACAGGGCTTTGGCGTTGGGGGGCACGTCCTCGGGCAGGTGCGTCAGGTTGCGGGCACTGCAGAAGATGTTGAGCTCCTCGCTGTAGTCGTCCAAGCTGCAGGCGCAAGGGCCGGGGCAGCGTGGGGGGTCCGCGTCCCCCTGGTCCTTCGGGCCGTCCCCCCCGGGGGGCTGGGAGGCGGCAGCCAGCAGTAGGGCCAGGGGCAGCAGGAGGGTGATGCCTGCTGTGGGGTGCGGA
>NW_010541926.1:0-384 GCF_000687285.1 Phaethon lepturus
ACTCCCCCCTGCCACCGCAGAACCTGACACTTCCCCACCAAAACCTGTGGAGACTTTATCCTCCCCTCCCTTGGCAGAGTTGGCACGCTGGGACCACCTGGTCACCTCCCCTCCACCAATTCCTCACCACAGGAGGAAATTAGCATTTCTAACACCTTTGGGCTCTGTCATTTGACAGTTGAGCGAGGGCTGAAAAGCTTTAAAAATAATTTTGAACTTAGTAGCATCTCCAAGTGACACTCCATGATTTACGAGATACACAAGGTCAGTGGGGACCTTGATCTCCGGGACCCTACAAGGCCACCCACCCATCGAAACCTTTGCAAGAGGCACAACAGACCCCTCAAAGCTTCCAGGCTTTCTGGACATGAACAGCAGCTACCC
>NW_010541926.1:521-742 GCF_000687285.1 Phaethon lepturus
ACCCCACCCACTCACCCCGTTCCACAGCAGACCTAGTTCACCCAGCAAGTCCCATCACAACGCTGCTCACCTCTGGGAGCTAGTCCAGGCTTGCGGCTTTAGGGGCAGAAGTTGGCAATTACAGTGCCAGAAGATCTACTGGCCCTTTCCACTTTGAATTCTAGAGATCTGTATTACATAAGGAATATATAACATAAGGAATGTATATACTTTTTATATAT
>NW_010541927.1:0-11434 GCF_000687285.1 Phaethon lepturus
GGTCTTTTTCAACCTTAATGATTCTGTGACTAAATTGTCCCGTAGTATGTAACATTGTTCTGGTCACCCACACATGCTGTGGAACTTCATCATCTCTCAAGTGGTTTGCAGCTGACAGCATTTGCTTACTTCAGACTTAAGTTTCTCTCTTATAAAAAAAAAAAAAACACAAGACTTTTCTTTTTGAATACATGCACTGCTTATTTTTTTAGTAATACAGAGATGTAAAAATATATTAGAAATAAGGGGGGTTTTGTTCATTGAAAAACACCTAGTTCTTCTAAAATTTTCTTTGGTTGTATCTTTACATATTAATCTCTTTTCAATTAGAAGACTTTAAAGAATTTCTATGTTTTCTTAAACTTTTTTTTCCCCTTCCTGCTTTCCTCAGCTGTTATATAAGGCAACTTGGATGACAGAAGCATTGATGTCTTGTGCCCTTTTGTCAGACTGGTTTCATTGGTAATATTTCACATTTAGTCAGGCGTTTCTTAGGCATTGTGCTTGATCCTACTGCTTCAGGAATCTGGATCGGTCTTAAATACAGAACGGAAGAACTAGAAAGTCCAGCTGGTTGAGGGCATTCTGCTTTTTTTCTTAATCTGTGACTGGTAGAATAATTTTCTTCATCTTTCTTTTTCCTCTTAGTGTAGGAGTTGGAAATGTTTAAGTTGGTAACTTAGTGAAAGCAGAGGTGAGACAGAGAAGATGAGAATGAACTTGGGGGCAAGTTTGGTTTGGGGCCCAGGGGTTTGACCTATACAGAACCATGAACTCTTGTAGCAGCAGCTGAAATTTTCTTCTTTGCCGTAAGTGTCATGTTTCAAGTCAGACTAGCTGTGATTCAGATGCACCTAGTAAAAGCATACCATTACCTCCATCATTTTTCTCATTCATGATTACATGTAGCTGTTACAGAGAGCTGATAGAAAAGTGCATTCTTAATTGTCATGCAAATATTATACAATAACTTGTCCTGAAATGTGTATATTATAGAAAAATTGTGTGGTGAAATGAGCCTGTGTGCACAAGTCCTAAAAAATTACCTGTCATGCTCAGTTCACACAGAAAATACAGTATGAGAGTGTGTTTCTTTGTTGATAAATGAAGTATTAAATTTCTCTAGAACTACACAGCAACAGGCTGCTTTTTAGGCAACAAGCTGCATTTCATTAGCAGTGAAGTTGAAGGTTTTTATCTCTATTAAAATAACTCCTAAGATTAAATATTACAGGAATATGCAAGGGTAACTTTAAACTTGGGGGGGCAGGATGTTCCTTACTCCTACTCCAAATAGTAGTTCTTACTCAGGAAGCCTATGTCTGGGGGTGCAGTTCTTCCAACAACTGGGTCACATTTTTAACCACTGCAAAAATTTTCCACTAGTTTCAAGTCTTGGTTTTGCTGACTAGGCAGGGCAGAGACATTCCAAACAGAGCATCCAAAGGACACTCTGTGTATTTTTGTCATTTCTCTTTGTATTTTTCTGCAAATGTAGTAATGTATTCCATGTAATGTAATTTTCATAATGTATTAAAATAAACTTATTTTTACTTTTCTCCTACAGTGTTTCTGGTCCTACATTGATTTCGTGGTGGGAAATAGTAGATGTTTCATTCCCCCCATGGATGCGAACATCATTAGCATGTCCTGACTGCTCTTGGAGCATCATGGCATTGTAGAGGTTGGGAAGTCCTGAAGAATCTGGTGGGAACATTTCGAGTGAACAGAAATGGCTTGATCGCTGGCTGGCAACTTGGGTGCCAGATTTGGGGAAAGAAGCCTCTTTTAATGGGTATGAGTAAAAGTCTGTCTCTAGGGAGAGAGGATCTGATATTCAGGGATTGCTTTAGACTGTGCTGTTTCGTACCCTGGGTAAAGCTGGCAAGTTAATAAGCTATTACATACGTTCTTCAGGAACAAGGGAACTGACGAAAAAAAAGTCAAAAGACAGATACCCCAAATCAGAACACAGTAGTGTTCTTTATAAAAAAAAATTCTCATGTAATATCAGACCACTTCTGCTGTCCGTAACCTTTTGAAAATGTTCTCAGTGAAAAGAGAGATTATGGTGAAGTCCTCAAGTTAAGGAACGTTTATGGATCTGGGTAACATATGCAAAAGAGCTTGAGTTGGCTTACTTGATAGAAAAAATATGCTGACTTGGGAAAGACTGCATTTTAGGGACTGGAGAACACAAACTTTTTTTGGCAAACAGGGAAGGACTGTGGTGGTTTTCCAAAAGGAAAAGTCAGGGTATTCAGGTAGGTTTCTCTGAGGCTAGGAATGGTCTAGAAATCAGCAGGGTGGGTGTTACTACTGTACAAAAATTGTTTGTGAGAACCTCTGGACCTCCCTGAGGAATGGAAAGATGCGAGAATGGATTAACATGCGGAAGAATAGTCTTCGTTTGGGCCTAGTTTCAATGCCCACCTGGTGGTGGGGAGATGAAGGGAGTTTTCACCTGAACCCATATAACATCTTAGTTAAGATATCCTTCAGAGTAGGGAACTTGTTTTGCTGGTAGTTCACTGTCCCTCCACACACGAGGATCACACAAAGGCTTTTAACTTCAGCTCTTTCGGTTGTTTTGCAGAAGCCTCGCCTTTCAGATTTGGCACATGATGCAAACACAGGGATGTAGACTGAGCTACATTTGAACAAATACTAAACCGTAAAGATACCAAGTTTCCTCTTGGGTGAAGAGAATACAAACCCAATATTTTTAATGTGTTTTTTGTTTAAAACTGCTACAGTTTTCAACAGCAACTGAATAAAATATGCTCAAATTTGCTGTTTTTAGAGGTTTGTTTTCATCTATACTTTGGATCTTCTGCATGTTCCTTTTCTCAAGTGAATGAGGCCATGAGTTTTATTCTGACTTCATGACAACTTTGTAAAGCTCTATCCAGTACTGAAATGCATGATGCACTGGTAAAAAAAGCCTGTCTTACTTGAAAACAAACAGATTCTATCTTAATGTTATACTCTGAATGGAAGCTAAAAATCTTAAAAGTAATGCTCATTTTCAAAGGAGTACGCAATAGTCTATGTTAAGAAAACAACATTGCTTCTCTTGTGTACCTAGAGTTCTGTATGAGCATAATTAACAATACAATGCCTTTTTGTTTAAAAAAAAATATTCCAACTTCCATGTGTGGCAATCACCAAAAGGATTACCAACTTTTTATAAATTTAAAACGTTGCTTCATATATATCCAGCTTTTGTTTTAATGCCAAGCCTTCTCATAGAGTGCTACATTATTATTTTATGAACAAAAGGGTATTGATCAGTTTAGTAAGTTCTTGAACAAATTTGTGTCCTGTTTTCTCATTATTATCATATCAATTTCCACTTACTACTTGCCAAATGCACTTAATAGAAAAGTTGAATAAAATTTTAAATGAAAATTTGTTCTTACTTCTAGAGTGTTTTACGACAGACTTCTACACTGAGCTGTAGAGTAAAAGAGAAAATAGAGAAAATGGAGAGAGGCTAGCAGAGGCTTTACAAGGTGATAAAAGCTGGCTGATTTTCAGAGTTTTTTTCTGGGTTTTGGGTTGTTTGGGGTTTTTCCCCTCCTTTTTTTCTGTGGCAACCTAAGGAAGCCTTGGGGAACGCATTGCACATTTAACACGCATATCAAATATTTTCAGCTTAGAAATAGTCATAATGACTTTGTTTCTGCACACCTTGAATATGAAGTAGGTCTGTGTCTTAACTGATGCTGAAGACAAATGAGTAGTGATGAATCAATCAGATACTATCCTGCCTACTGCAATTACTCATTAAATTTATCCTATTAGTTTTGTCACCTTGCACTTTTTTTTTTAAGAGGCTACATTCAAGGTCATGACTTACGAGAAACTGCTGAGGATTTTAAAATTTTGTAGACTTAATTATTTCACGCTAAAGTCGTTGACTATAATACAACTAATATTTGAAATTTGCAATCCATGTTGGCTACTTTGTATAGTTTTATTCAACAAAGTTTTAATTTCATGCTGAAATTCTCACTTTATGTTGTGACTCTTGGCACACTTTAATAAATTCACTATTAATAATCTTGCTATATAACTAGATACTCAAGTTAAATATGTGGTGGACCATTAAAAGGAAATCATGTATTCCACATTTGAGGCCTTTGTTACTTAAACAAGGCCAAAAAAAAAAAAAATCATTAATTTTCTGGTTTTCTATTTATTTATTTTTTAGTAAAAATTATTTATGAGCTACTGATTTGCAACAAATTGAAACACAAAGGACTTTATTACCATGCTCATGTAACGAAATAATGTAGCAGTTTAAATATTAAATCATCTCTTTTTAAGTATTTCAGTAGACTTCTTTGCCTGAGACACTTGTGAGTGTAGTACTTATTAGTTGACAATATTATTGTTACTGTCTAATTACCTATCATAAAACTCTTCAGCTGCTTACAGCTTTAAGTTCCATTATATATCTTATAATAGTAGATTAAGCAGGTACAAGTTTTTTGGGGTTTTTTTTTGTTTTTTCTTTTTTTTTCTTCCAGAAACCTTCATGAACACGTTCTCTGCCCGTAAGATGCACTAGTAACATATTTGCTCCCATGATCTTCAAATTTGGACAACTTTATAGTCCTACTGACTGAAAGACAAAGACCAGCTCAGAGGTTTTTTATTAAAAGAAAGTGGGAAAACTGCTACAGAGACTTAAAAAAGACTTTTTGACTTAGACACAAAATATATTTATATTTGCACAGATGCATGTGACAGACACATTACTATCTGTCCTCTGAAATACACTCATGCAATGAACACAGTCAGATGTCCTGAAATTACAAAACTGGGGAGAAACCAGTCGTCTGGCTTCATGAAGCGTCTCTTTTTAAGGTGGTGCCAGATACTAGAAGAACAAGGCAGTATTAAATAGATGGAGATGTGAATATCTGGACACACTGAGTAGAGAGATGAAACAATCTACATACAAGTAACATGTATCATACCATTTTGACACTCTGAGTTCCCTAGCGTAGAAAACTTGTGTCTTCTGTATTCTCTTACAGATGTTGAATACCAACTTCATAAAGCCAATCATTTTTTCTGGGATAAAGGTAGGAAGAGGATTATGACAGTGATGGAAAACTACTGAGTGTTTTGTAACAAGTTAAAAGATTTGTAACTCATCGTCACTGCCAGTCCAAGTATTTCTGTCAATCGTGACTCCTGTGCAAATAATTTAAGATTTTTTTCCTATATTTAATAATATCCAAGCGGTCCATAATTGCCCTATCATAAGCCATTCTTTCTTCCAGCATTAGCTATTTTCTGCTGCTGCAGGTATTGCAGAATTAAGCAACGTTTATACTGTAGAACTCATTAATACTTCCCAACCCAAATGCAGGTGAAGTGCCATCTCCCAACAAGACAGGGATGAGACCCCAGTACACAATGCCGCTTAAACGTCAACTCCAGTATGAGAATTGACCATAACTGCAGGATCCACGCTCCCCGAAAAGCTTCCATAAGCAACTCAGCGTTTCCAGCATTCCTAGATCCAACTTCAGATCTCCACTGAGGCTATAAGGGATTCGTCGTTAAAACTAGCTTCCAACCCATACTCTGCCAAACCGCAACCTTAAACCTAGTTCTGACCATTTACAATCATTGCCAAACGACTCTGATGCAACGCTAATCGGGCCCCTCTCACCCTTGCCACTGCTAGTTCTTGCACTACTTCTCTTAACCTCACACAGTACAGCAGCAAAGCAAGCACTCACAGCTCTGCTGTCTTAAATCCTGAGCCTAACGTTGATCCTGGCTGACTACAGCCCAGTGACTGCTAGATGCCCAGTAATCTAACGTGATTCTTTCGTTGCTGCTGCTGCATCAGCACCAGAGTCCTTGCAGTCTCCAGGATAAACATAGGTCTTCAGTCCCTACTGTCCTTAATTCAAAACTAGACACAACTGAACCTGAACCCTGGCCTTAACTGCAAGCCAACAACCTATATGCCATGCCAGATGAACTGTGAGCCACAGCCCACTTGCCAGCTCCAGCCTCCTGCTCAGCCTTGCAGTCCTTACAGGATCTAGCAGTAAGCCTAGTTTTCAGCCCTGGGTTTCACCAGGAAGAAGGTCTTCAGCTATGTCCTAAATCTGACTTTTAGATTAAATTTCATGTAGCGTTTGGGATTTGTTGTTCTCAAGGAACTGTGTACTGATTTTGGCAAGCAAACTTAGACCAACCCTTAGCACTTCCATAATACATTAGAACTCTCATTTCAAATACTTCCAATAAAGCAAAATTATTTCAGACCACCGTAGGTTAGCTGGAGTACATTTTTGTTAACTGAACTGTAGTATTGCCCACTTAAAGTAAACAGAAGCAGCAAAGGATAGATGCTATTAATATTTACCCCATATTTTATTGTCATGGTAAGTTACTAAGTAGCTTTTCTGCAAAATTTCATTCTCAAATTTGACAAGCAAGTGCTAAATTTTATAGCTTGATATATAAGATACAGCTTACTCTGAGTTGCTAATGGGAAAAATAACTGGTGCAGAAGAAAAACTGAAGGTCATCCTTTGTGCCCACTGATACTTGCGAGTAGGACTTGAGAACCACAAGATTATTCATGACTTTCTCTCCACAGTGATTATACAATTGTAACTTAGGAACTGGAAAAGAAACAGGTACACTGATACTCTAACTGGGATTTTTATTTATTAGTACTACTTATTTCCAATGATTTGGGGGTGGGGGAATCGTCAGCATAAAGTATTTGGCCTCATATTTTGTCTCCTGCAGATAAGCTGTTCTGGTACATTCTCAGAATCCCAAATAGATCAAATCACTTTAAAACCAGTCGCTAAGGTTGCTGGGTTTTTTTTGATAAGTTGTATTCATCTTCCAAGAAGTGCTCCATGCAGACGCAGTTTTCAGTAGCTGAATGAAAATCCTGGTTATGAATATTTTGTAATGTGCCTTCAATAACCGGACATGGTCACAGTAGCAAATGACCTCTTACAGGACTAACGGTAATATGCTGACTTTCTTAGTAAGTTTACAGGTCACAAACTAGGAAAACTTGGTGGATTGCGCTGAAACCTCATGGTGCTGTGTTACTTGAATTACACCTCTGTTAACATACCGACCTTTATCAACACACGTGTATTATTACACACATAACTTGCTTCTTGACAAAACCATCCTAAAAGGCTGATGGACTGTGATGCGTTACAAGGCTGCCATTTTCTAGTTTTACAGCAAACTCTTTCAGGTTGACTTAATAAGCAAATATACGGGGACTATGCAGTTAAAAACACTTACCACCTGACAACTTCAGGGAGGGAGGGAGGGAATTAGTTAGTTAGTTAGTTAGCTAGTTAGCTAGTCAGCTAGCCAGCCAGCCAGAGACAGAAAGAGGTCACCTGGCACAGCCTGAGCTTAAATGGGGCTCCTGAGCTGATGGGCAGAGGGTGTGGATGGAGTCCCTGGGTGAGGCTGGAGGAGACAGAAAGTAATGCCTGCTGTGGTGCCGGCGGTGCCCAGAAGAGCTGACGCTGTTGGTCAGTACAGAGTTTCCAACAGCTGTGTGCCGCATTGCTCCAGGAATCTCCCTAAACTCAACAGGCAGCTCGGCTTCCATAGAAAACCAAGGGTTTTAATCACTCAGGGTTTGAGAAACCTCTTGTAAGCCGTGGGGTAAGGGTTTTAGCTTTGCACGATAGTGACTTTGGAGATGTAAGATGTCAGGGACCTTTGCAGAGCTCCTTCCTTCTTTACCCGGCGCAATGAACCCGCAAGCAGGGGTGACTGCGAGCACTGCGTCCTGGTGTGCCTCTGAGCGCGGTACGTGCGGGCAGTGCCCCGGCCTCTCGGGCTCACTCCCTGCAACTACAGAAATACTTCTTTGTTGTCAGAAACAACAGCTTAACTTTAGCCCCTGGTGTTCTAAAATATGTGTTCTCATCCGTACTTACATTAAATAGTTGCGTTTTCCTTTGAAATGGCTTTTGTGCTAACTAGTGCAAGCAAGCTGGCAAACCTAATTTCAGTTCTGTGAAAAATTTCAAGATTTGGAAATATTTTTCATCCCACATGGGGACAAAATGTCAAGAATGTGCCCATTTGTGAAGAACTAAAACCCACTAAAATCCCCAAATACTTCGCTTTTGGACACAATATGGTGTGTTCAAAACTGTTGGATGTTTAAATTCAATTTTGTAATCCTTTAGTGGCAAGTAGATGGCGGATACTACCCTTTTAAAGAAAGCACTTTTTATGCAAATGTTTCAATTAATTCTGAAACATGAGAGGACATGGTGGCAATAGTTTTATCTGCTGTGGGCAATTCATGACTCCAGACCTGCCTCCTGGTGGTGTGTAAATCACACAGATCTTCAGTCCCATGTAAACTGGGTAAGGGAATGCCTACCAGTGAAGTCAGAAGGCTGAAGGAATGGTAATGTTAGATCATTGCTCCTCATTTTTGTGGAGGTTTTGTCATTAGTTATGAATTCTGCTACATACAATGAACCACATTGTCTCTGACAGATATGTACAAGTTCTATCACTAGCAGTGAGAACTGCATGTACCCTTGTCAAAGACTGTTTCTTCTTCAAAGTTTTTTCATAACCTTTCACATGGCATAGTTTAGTTAATCTTAGTCCTTACTTGCTTTATTACTAAATCTCAGTTTATTATTCTACTTTATTTTAAAGCCCATTCTTTTTGTATTTAAAGTCTCTTTTCCTCTTGTCATCTGTGAGTGACTATTTGACATTCTGGATTAGAAATATTTTTCTTACCAATATTTTCTCCATCGCAGTAGTTGGTTACAACTTCTGAGTGTTGGCATTTATTTTATTTTATTTTATTCGCCTGTGTAGAGTTTTGAAATGTTCAGTTTTATTTTGTTTTGACCCTCCTGCCCAGAGAATTACATGGACACTGTAAAAAGATACAAGAAAAATATTTGGTTACGTTTTTACCCTATCACTTCTGACGATATCTGTCTTAGTCTAAACAGAATATCAGTCTTTTAACCTAAAGCCTACCCTTCAGTGTGCGTGCAGCCTTTTCATTTCAGTGGGAGCAGTATGTGCATATTGAAGGACAGGGCATGACCTTATAGGTGCAACTTATCTGCTTTTATAACACAGCTTCTAGTTTGGGTGGTTGAGATTTTTTTTAAGTCCAGAGGAAGAAAAAATTACATTTTAAGGGACTTTCTGTCCGCTTTTCATTTAAGTAAGATAAAGCATTTGTCAGTGAATGAAGCATCCAAGATTAAGTACTGGAATAAAGTAGTTATTAAAGATGAGCAATATCTAGACCCTTATACTCTCCCCCCAAGGAGTCTGAGGAATTTAAGAACGAAATGCCTGAGATGCTAACAAAACCCTGTAGTCTCTTTAAAACCAACTGCTGTTGGAAAGTAGCAAATATGAATCTGCCTTAAAAATCAAATGATGACTTCTCTAGGAATCCCATTGGCTTTCACGTGTTACAAGGGCAACGCCGGTGGCAGGGGTGGGTGCCGGCAGCTGCACTCATGAGCTGTGAGCCCCGCTCAGAGGGCATTTGGGCAGTCTCGTGGTCTCGTGAGAAGAACCTCTTGCGAGAGGAACCTTGGCGAGCTGCAGAAGATGCCCGTGGCGGGTTTCCAGTTGCTGTGGAGGTGACATGGGTGAGTGGTAATGGCCTCCACCAGTGACCAGTGCTCTCTGGCAGGTTTGGAGTCTTGCAGCTGGAAAGGGTGAGGGGAGAGTCTCGTCCTGGCGCAGCCGTTGCCTGCGCCGGGCTTCTGGCCGCTGTGAGGGCAGCGCAGGCAGTGGGGATGAGTTCACAAGCGCACTGAATTGATGTCAGGAGGTGTTCAAGCCGGCTTCTGGCCTCATGAGGTGGGACTCCATGGTGAACCCTGGAGCAGCAGTGTCCCTCAGGGAAGGCAGTGGCTAGGACCTGTGGAGAGGGACGCGGCACTCAGACTGGCAATTCGTGGGAACGGGCGTGTGCTGAGGAGCTGGGTGCTTCTTGCACTCCTGTTCTCTGCCAGTGCTCGCCGCTTGCTGAGCAGCTCTGAGCTTTGCTTCTGGATCTTCTGGGAGGTTCTTTTCTGGCATCCCCAGATCCAGCCTCTGCTGCTGGGAAAGGCTGATCCCGATTAGGGTGGGTCAGGTACCCATTCATCTCGTGTTAGCAGTCCCAGAACATAGGTCCCAGGGCGCAGCTCTCAGAAGTAGCAGTTTGCTCAGAAAGGCACATGGAAGGGGGCCAGAAATCTGCTGAAAGGCATGTGGGACTCATCAACAGCAGTGTTGCACCACAGGGCACAGTTCCCAGCACCGAATGGAGCAACTACCTCTGGCACAGCAGAGGCCTCTGCTCAACCCACAGCTCCAGCGGGAGGATAAAGCTTTTCAGATCTCGGGCTGCCGAGAGTACCCGGTGCCTCTCTCAAAGGCTGGAGCAGGAGGAAACAGTGTCCTTACCTGCAGAAGGTGTGCACTAGGTGAGGAGATACTCTGCCAAGACAAGGAGCTGTGGGAGCAAGAGGGCAAACCGCACAGCATCGGGGAACATAAAACAGATGTTGATGGCATCTTCATAGAGATCCTGCATCGGCAAAAGCCTGAACCTGTAACTGCACAGAGGGAGGGCGGCCAGAGACCATGGTGGGGCAAATGGAGAGTCCCAGGCTGGGAAAGGCAGGAAGGTCGTGACTCCTGGCAAGAGGAGGATGGCAGATCTGTAGTTGCAGAACGGGTTCAGTGTGCTGGTAGCAGGCAAGGGAGAGACGGCCATCTCTGGGGATGCAACAGAGCCGCCTGACGTGCCATGCATTAGCACCAAGAGGAAATCGCAAGTGATAGTAGTGGGGGACTCACCCCTGGGGTATAGAAGGCCCAATTTGCTGACCTGACTTGCTGTCTAGGGCGGGCTGTTGCTTGCTGGGAACTTGGATCCAGCATGTTGCAAAGAAACTGCCAAGGCTTGTCTGGCCTTTGTACTATTTTGGTTGCTGCTAAATTATATTGGCAGCATTGCTACATCTGTGTCAGGAACCTTGAGCATATCAAGAGTGACTGGATGGCTTTGGGAATGAGGGTCAAAGGCATGGAGAACCAGGTGGTATTCTCTTGAGTCCTGCCAGTGCAAAGGAAAGGCTTGGGAAGGAGCGGACTGATTCTACAGGTCAGTGTCTGGTTGCGCAGCTGGTGTTGACAGGAATTTGGCTTTTATGAGCATAAGATCCACTTTGGACAGTAGGAATTGCTAGATGGAGATGATGAAAGGTCTCTGCAAAAACCAGCATGGGAGTCTTGTCAGCACACTGAACATGAATCAGCAGCGTGCCCTGGCAGTAAAGAAAACCAACAGCTTCCTGAGCTATACTAGAGAAACACTAAACCCTAAGTTGGAAAGGACCTTCAAGATCATCAA